>NW_015551075.1:1364262-1376806 GCF_001515605.1 Sinocyclocheilus anshuiensis | reverse complement strand
ATCTACTCACACACTCACACACACACACACACATATATATATATATATATATATATATATATAACAATTACAATTAAATGTTTATTAAAATATACATATTATTAATATAAATTGCAAATAAATATTAAAGGTATAATATAATATATTAATATCAATATTAATATAAGCTACACACACACACACACACACACATATAAAACATATATATGTTTTAAAATATGTCGACAGGAGTTTAAAACAATTTAATTATATTGATTACTCAATTATTTGTGTACTGATTCAATTTATCAGTATTGCATTTGGTGACCTACTGTACACATGCACCAACACTGACTCTGGGTCGTCTTTTCCTGATCCTGATCCTGATCCCACACTTCTCTGCATCATTTCCTGTCTTCTCTCAACTATTCTTATCAATAAAAAAGGCCATTTCTATTTGGTATGACATCTTTTTGCATTCACTACCACCACACCTGCAGCGGCAGACAGGAGTGAGGATAGTGTCGCACAGAGACTATATGAAGCCAGCTGTTATTGACACATCTGCTCTTACCCAGTGTCCTCCTCCCAGTAGTAATATCCTCTCGTCTGGTGAGAGTGGCCCATCTTTTCTCTCTGAGTGGTCCTCATGAACATCCCGGTCTTCCTCGTCTCTTTGGTGAGGCGGTTGTGGATGTCGGAGATTATGGTGAATTCAGTGCCTTTAGGGTAGCAGATGCCCATGTTTATCCAGTCCTTTCTGGAAAAGAAGCAACAACACTGCTGTATGAGTAAAGCACGCTAACTGGAGACTGACAGACTTGCGTATTAGTATTAGCATCAGTCACTAGGGGGAGCAATAGTCCTGGTTCAGAGGATCTGGATAAGTTAGAAAGCAAGATGCTGTGCATTTTATTAAATATAATTGATAATCTTTGTTATGAATGTTGCTATTTTAATCTGGGATTGACATAAAAGTGTGCATTATGTGTAATGCTTTTTTATGCTGGCAGCGTTTCATGAATCACTGGATTATCCTTTGTTTAAAAAGTAAAATATTAATATAAATATCAACAAAGAAAATTAAAGAAACAACAGCATGCAGCTCTTATCTGTTTCTTAATTAAGTAAAAATTGGCTTATGTTTTACAAGTAATTATTCAAGACAAATAAACAGTCTGTAATTAAACAAAGTACAAAGAAACTAATTACAACACTAAGAGACAAATGAAGTAAACAGTGCTTAAAATATTCAAGTAAACATTCAGAAATGAAACTAATAATGAAGCAATCACATTCAGAATGATATACATTAATTACTGTCATAATATGATACATTAATAGTGATTATGTTGGAGTTTTACTGACAAGCAGATTTTTAATTAAATACAGCTGTACAGTTTTTTTGGCCTAAATTAGTGTTCACATTTGATCCTTGTGAGCTCATTACAGCTACTTAAGTTATCCAGCCAAGAGCAGTGAGTAATTTCCATGATTTGCTGTTAATATTGTGGTTTGATTATAATTAATGACACAGCGATAGGTCTATTAGGCTGCATCTACACCCGAAGGCCTTGGACCTTGAATATATACATATTCAAATGACACAAAAAATATTGGCTGGTGTTCTAAGCACTCCTCTAATCTTCCATTGGTTGGACAAACAGAACACCCCGCCCCCAAATTCCTTACAGCTGTCTATCCATAGAGGGCTGTTATAGAAGGGACAACCTATTGCAACAGTACGCTATCTAACCCATAAACGCACGCGCGCGCACACACACACACACACACACACACACACACACACACATATAAAACATATATATGTTTTAAAATATGTCGACAGGAGTTTAAAACAATTTAATTATATTGATTACTCAATTATTTGTGTACTGATTCAATTTATCAGTATTGCATTTGGTGACCTACTGTACACATGCACCAACACTGACTCTGGGTCGTCTTTTCCTGATCCTGATCCTGATCCCACACTTCTCTGCATCATTTCCTGTCTTCTCTCAACTATTCTTATCAATAAAAAAGGCCATTTCTATTTGGTATGACATCTTTTTGCATTCACTACCACCACACCTGCAGCGGCAGACAGGAGTGAGGATAGTGTCGCACAGAGACTATATGAAGCCAGCTGTTATTGACACATCTGCTCTTACCCAGTGTCCTCCTCCCAGTAGTAATATCCTCTCGTCTGGTGAGAGTGGCCCATCTTTTCTCTCTGAGTGGTCCTCATGAACATCCCGGTCTTCCTCGTCTCTTTGGTGAGGCGGTTGTGGATGTCAGAGATTATGGTGAACTCTGTGCCTTTTGGGTAGCAGACACCCATGTTTATCCAGTCATTTCTGTAAATGAAGCAACAACAAAGCCGTCATGAGTAAAGCATGCTAACTGGAGACTGACAGACTTGCGTAGTGTGTTAGTATTAGCATCAGTCACTAGGGGGCGCAATAGTCCTGGTTCAGAGGATCTGGATTAGTTGGAAAGCAAGATGTGTATTTTATTAAATATAATTGATTATCATTGTTACAAATGTAGCTATTTTGACATAAGTGTGCACATCTTTTATGTGTAATGCTCACCTGTTCATGAAATATTGGATTATCCTTAATTTAAAAAGTAAATTATTAATATATATATAAAAAAACCAGCATGCAGCTCTTAACTGTTTCTTAATTAAGTAAAAATTGCTTCATGTCTTTCAAAGTAATTATTCAAGACAAATAAACAGTCGGTAATTAAACAAAGAACAAAGAAACAAATTAATTTAAATTACTAAGAGACAAATGAAGTAAACAGTGCTTAAAATATTCAAGTAAACATTCAGAAATGAAACTAATAATGAAGCAATCACATTCACAATGATATATATTAATTACTGTAATAATATAATGCATTAATAGTGATTATGTTGGAGTTTTACTGACAAGATAATTTTTTATTAAATTCACCTGTACAGTTTTTTTTGTCTAAATTAGTGTTCACATTTGATCTTAGTGAGCTCATTACATCTACTTAAATCATCCAGCCAAGAGCAGTGAGTAATTTCCATGATTTACTGTTAATATTGTGGTTTTATTATAATTAATGACATAGCGACAGGTCTATTAGGCTGCATTTACACCCAAAGGCCTCATATACATATTCAGATGGCACAAAAATATTGTCTGGTGTCTTAAGCACTCCTCCAATCTTCCATTGCTTGGCCAAACAGAATGCCCCGCCCCCAAATTCCTTATAGCTGTCTATGCAGGGCTGTTATAGATGAAACATACATGTGATCAGCTAAGGACAAAATAGAAGGAATTCAATATGACTATACAATACTGCTACTACTTCTACTTATTATTATTATTATTAAAAATAACATTTTTATTTTATTATTTAAATTACGCAATTTGAACAAATCAATACATAAATATATTACTATTGCAATAATACTATAGTACTGTAAAATAAATGGAAAAATTAAATAGACTGCATTTATTTAATAATAATAATATATATTATTATTATTCATATTCCAAATAATATTTTTATTTTATTATTTAAATTGTACAAATTAAACACATCAATAAAGAAATATACTACTATTGCAACAGTACTGAAAAATAAAAATAAGTATTTAATAACAATTATTATTTATAATAGTAATCATTTACAATAGTCAAAATTTCTTTGCTTTTCAAACGTTAGCTTTTTTATTTTGGTGGAAAGCTGCTGAGAGACCCTAAAGCTGCTCTCTTGTTGATGACAGATATTAATTATTGAAGATGATAAATTCACCCTGAATTTCGTCAACAAAAAAAGCTTGAACCTGAGCGAAGTGGAAACTATCAAGACTATAGAGTGCTGCAGAAATGACGTATTTTTGTAGGCCAAAACCCAGAAACGAGATGCATTTTATCCCTTCCAGTTCCATCGTCCTGAGGTTTTTTGGTTAAATGCCTGAAATAATGTCTGTGGTGAATAATGTCTTCAGGAAAGGAGTTTATTTTTTTTTAATAAAGACTGAACAAGTTGTCAGAAGCTTAGTGATGGTGATGATAAAGTCATGTGACCGTGGTGTAATTTGTTCATAGTCTACGTTTAACTCTTGTGGTGATTGTATTTAGGCTGGACGTTATACTAATTTGTGAAGATTATGGACCAAAATATTTAAGAATCTCATGCTTTTGTTGGTCACAGACATTATATTCTGCAGTAATCCAAAATCCAATGGAAAAATCCTATTGGGTTTTTGTTGAGGGAACCAGGGTGATGTGAGCTTCTCGGTTGGCCTACAAAAATACGCAATCACTGCAGTGCTCAGTTAATGGAATCGATCGCTCGCTGACCTGTTGAAGTTGATGAGCCAGATTGTGACCTCGGCAGGAGCTGCTTGGTCCCAGTGCATGGTGTATCCTTTACTCAGCATGACTACAGGCTGGAATTGCTGGTAGTGGTTCCTCTTTCCCAGAGCACCAACCAGCTCCAGCGGCTTGTCTGGATACTCATCCTTCACCATCTTCATGTTAAGGTTGGCTGGGTTTCGGGTCTGGATGTAAATCTGGAGGTGGGGCAGAATATTTTGCATGGTGTTTAAGTGCACGTGAAAAAACCCTTTTGAGTGTTTGACAGCTTTGATAGGTTGATTGCCTTTCTCTCGGGAAACAAATTTCAAAGAAGACTAACCAGGTGTCTGGCTTTGTCAGAGAAAGTAAACACAAGTTCTTGGAATGTACTGAACAAGGTGCAGCTGTTTGCGTGTAGATCATAGACTGTATAAAAACATGGATGTAGTGTCCGTGACGTCACCCGTAGATTTCTGAGGAGCGTTTTTGAAGCTCAAAGTGGGCGGAGCCGGCCGTCGCCATCTTGGCAGTGCGTCATCGAAAATGGGCAAAATCAAAATTAAATGGGCAAAAAGGCAGGAGCTGGTTGCTGAAGCCACGCCCACCTAGCTCGACGGTGGTGTCAGCAGCGGCAATCCACCTGTCACTCAAGTGGCCACGCCCTTAATTATGCAGAACTTTAAGGCTTAATATAATTTAAACGGATGACTTATAAAAAAATTCAACCCCCTCACAGTTGTCATGAAGGGCAAAATTAGCTATATAGACCAAAATTATTTTTTGAACCAGGCTGTAAACATGTTTTTTTCTGCTGTAAAGTTGGGCATTTTAACATGGGGAGTCTATGGGATTGACTCCCTTTTGCAGCCAGCCTCTAGCGGCCAGTTGATGAATTACAGTTTAAGTCACTTCCGTGTTGGCTTCACGAGAGAGAGCGGGAGGTTGCCGCTTGGTGTAGATGCTTGTGTCCCGACTGGCCGAATGAAGGCTGCTGGCACCAGACATGGGAATGTTTTGGGAGTAATAGGAGGGTGTGGGTCAGACTCACCTGGGCGTAGTGCCCACTGCAGATGGCAGCTCTCCAGTCGGGGATGTCAATGCAATCAGGGTGTCTCAGGAGCCAGTTGTCCTCTTTGACCAGGAAAGCACCCGGGTATTCGCTCACCGAGCCGTCGATGTCATGGAAAATGGTTGTCTTGTCACCATCCATCTCCATCTTGCTGAACCATGGGCCCGGTTCACCAAAGAACACGCGTGAAGTAATCTAGAGCCACGATTGGAGACAAGGGAATGGTAAACATGGGAAATTAGGAAATTGTTTATAAATGACTTGCTTGTATTCTCTGAAAACAATTTTTGTTACAAAATCTGAAAACTGATTTGGCATTTGATTTGGACCAACAAATTTGGTTCTAAATCGGACACATATCTAACCTACATTTAAACATCTTAATTGAGAATATTTTACATGATCTATTTATATATTCACACCTGCTGTACCATTTAAAACTTTGGGGTCAGTATGATTTTGTTAATGATTTTGAAAGTCTCACCAAAGCTGCATTTATTTAATCAAAAATACAGCAAAAAAAAAAAAAAAAAAAAAAAAAAAAAAAAAATCAAGATATGCAATAAATCAGAAAAATATATTTGCTAAAATATGTTTCAAAATATATTAATTTCCTATTTATATTTATATTTTTTCAAGATATGCAATAAATGATAAAAAATATATTTGCTAAAATGTTTCAAAATATATAGTATCATTACTCCAGTCTTCAGAGTCACATGATCCTTCAGAAATCATTCTAATATGCTGATTTGCTCTTCAAGAAATATACAACATTTTGTCAGAATTCTTTGATCAACAGAAAGATTTTTAGTATTTATTTAATATAGAAATCTTTTAAAACATACATGTCTTCACTGTCACATCTGATCAATTTAATGCATCCTTGCTGATTAAAAGTATTAATTTCTTAAAAAAAAAAAAAAACATACTGACCCCAAAATTGTGAACATTAGAGTAAATTAAATAGCCATTTAGTCATGCTTATTTTTGGATATTCTGGTTAATTAAACACTATAAAGCAAAAATGTTAATATTTATGACTCTAAATTCTGATTGGATGAGCCATGTGTAAAGCTGCTACTAATTCTCACATCTGTGTGTTCTCACGTTTGTTAAATTCTATATTACTGTGGCAAGCTGCAATGTTGCTCGGCAACCATAAACAGTTTGTTACATTTATATTAGTTCTCTGCCTTGACTTGTTTGGGATGAATGACAACATGTTTCTTTGTTGCTTTCACATAGAAATATCTTAAAGCAATGCTGTCCACTTATAGCAAGTATACAGTATATACTTGACCAAATATATCATCATAAACAATGTTCAAAATATTTCTTCTGGCGTACAGTATGTATGGCCACACAATCAGATCTGTGCTTTAGACCTTGCAGCCAATGAAGCCTCATATCTGACTATTGGAAGTGACAGGAGGGTGGGAGAGAGGTGATTATAACCAGAGGAAGGACAACCTCTGTCAGTGAGAAGACGCTCTAAAATGTTATAATCCTCTTTGACAACCTGCACAAAATCAATTAGAGTTCCTAGAATAGCTCACAGCACAATGAGTGCTGCTGACATATATTTTGTCACAGGGGTCACAAAGATCTGGATGATACCGGACATCGCTCGATTACCGGCACATCATCGAAGGTGATGTCGGTGACGTTGTTGTTCGGGCAGCTCTGCCACGAGTTGTTCAGGCGGAAGCCAAAAGCACTGGTGTGTCGCCCGTCGAGAGCGATGAATTTACGGAAAGTGCAGTTCTGGATGTTGATTGGTCCGTCGTAGATTTGCATTCCACGAATGGGGAAGTCCCTGCAGGGCAGAGGGCAATGACACCCGTGAACTGGTTTCCACTCATCAAACAACATCCAGGATGAGACATTTGCTCCATGTAATGCAAAGTACAGTGGATAGTTTCAAATATGAACTGAGAAAAACATTTACAAAATCAACAGAAATTAAAAAGGGTATTTTTTTTAAATTTTTGTATTATATACTAGTGTTTTCTAATATTTAGAATTAGCTTCTAATTTTAATTTTACTCTAATTTTTTTTATAATTTTGTTATGTACTTTTCATTTTTAATTAATTAATTAATTTGATTAATTCATTTTTATTTTTGTTTTTTAGTTAAGCTGTAGTTTATTTTTAGCTTTAGATAGTAATTTTAGTGATACAACCTAAACTTATTTTATTGAAAACATTATAATTTTGTTTAGTTTTTCATCTAATATTTATAGATGATTTATTTCAGCTTTATCTCAATTAAAAATATTTTAATAGTTTTGCTTTAATGATAATAACAGTGAACTTAATAACAAAAATATTGACTTATGCATTCATAATATTATTTTTTGCCTTGTCTTGAGAACAAAATCTTGAGATGACTTTTTACTGTTGTTGTTGTTGTTATCAATAATAATAATAATATTTTGAATTAGCTTTTATTTTTATATTATCAGTTGTAATTATAGTTCATTTTTTTGTAATTTTGTTGCTTTTGTCATTTTTATTCATTTTTTCTTTAGGTTACATATATTTTCATTTTAGTTTTAGTTTATACTTATTTCCAATTAGTAATTTTAGTGATTCAACTTAAACTTATTTCAGGTATTTGCCAATGCACACTTTCTCATTGTTGTTTAGTTTTTCTATCTAATATTTATATTTTATTTTGTTTCAGCTTTATTTCAATGAACCAAAATGTTTTTCATAGTTTTAGTTAACAGTAATTCCCCTGTATTGAATAACAAAATAATGACTTGTGCATTCATACAATATACATTTTTGCCTTGTCTTGAAAAAATTTTTTTAATGAGACATTTTTACTGTTATAATAATAATAATAATTATTATTATTATTATTTAAACAAAACAGAAAAGACTAACATATGATCTTTGTGGGTTTGGAAACAGTCATAAGGAATGAAGTGGCTCTTCTTCTTACTATTTTCTTCCTCATTTTGAACAGCTATAACTTTCTCTCCCAGCGGTGCAAACTCCCCAAACTTGGCATGCATGAAGAGTCTGGGGTTAATTGCATTTTAGGATGGATGGGATGTATGGTTGCCTAGCAACTAGAGGTTAAATTTTCTATATTTCAAACGCCCGCTGCCCTGTCTGAGCTTAAAACTTCAGTCCTTCTTATGAGTGACAAATTTTCCCAAAGGACCCATAAGTTTCGCCCTGTAAGTTGTTTTATCATTATTTTCTTCTCATCAACTGCTTATCAGATGGTGATTTTTTTATATAGCATCTTTGAATAGCCAGTATAAGTTTGCAAAAATTAAACAGATGCATTTTTCTAAATGTATTCATTAAAATGCAAGATTGTCAATGCAAATGACAAGTGTATTTGCATGTGCAGACTTTATAAATGTGTAGTGAATTATAAATCCCAACTGGCACAGAATTGCAATTTTGTTTGAATCAATTGTTTTTGCAAATCTATTTGCTGCCACTTTACCTTTCAAATGTGGCTTATCCTTTCTACAAATGGCTGTTCTTTTAAGAGAACAATTCAAATGACAGTGATGGCTGAACTGTCAAATTAAAGTTATTTTCTACAATCTAAAATAATAATGCTTGAAGTTTAAAGAAGGCACCTGACACTTTTCAGAGAAAGAGAGAGAGATTTTTTTTCAGTTTGACTCTCATGGGTGCAATAAAGATGGTGGTAAAAGTGTTTTAGCATTCAATTTTTGTACACATCCACACAAAATCCAGCATTTTCTATAGGAGCAGAAGAATATAAAGTGACTGGTGCTGAGCTGCAATATTACAGATGAAAGTCAAGCACATGAAATCCTCAAGCCCTGTCAGGTATAAAGGAGTCTAGTGATAAATTGCTCTGAGACGTCAGAGAAAACAGTAAAAGCTGAAACTCTGGATTGATTTCTTCCCAATTGTAAACAGAACTCACTAAGCATATTTCATCTTTACAGCAGTTTCCTCTACTGACTGGATTCCACTGATTATGGCTTGCAGCTATTTATTTCCGCTATTTAGTTTATTGCAGAAACTACACACTTCACCTTTAGTGAAGTCCAAATGTACTTTTTTACTTTCTGAAAGGAATAGATCACCCAAAAATGAAAATTTACTTACCCTCAGGCCATCCAAAATGTAGATGAGTTTGTTTCTTCATCAGAACAGATTTGGAGAAAGGGAGCATTGCATCACTTGCTCATCAATGGATGCTCTGCAGTGAATGGGTGCCGTCAGAATCCAAACAGCTGATAAAAACATCACAAGAATCCACAAGTAATCCACACCACTCCAGTCCATCTATTACAAGTCCATATTGTGAAGCAGAAAAAATGCATGTTTGTTAGAAACAAATATATCATTAAGGCATTTTAACTTTAAAACTTTGCTTCCGGCTAAGGCAGCTTTCAGTCCATAATCCATAATAATGTTTTCTCCAGTGAAAAAGTCCATCCCCTGTTGTCCTCTCACATCAAAATCCACCCAGATGTTTGTTTATGAACTGTTTTTGCTTGTAATCAGTCCTTGATCTGCGCATATTTCACTCCTGATTCAGACAAGATGACTTAACTTGCGAAAGCAATATTATGGATAAAGGACTTGTATTTTAGCCATTAAAAATGCGTCTTAATGATTCATTTCTTTCTTACAAACAGCTTTTCACTTCACAAATTGTCGGACTGGAGTGGTGTGGATTATTGTGATGTTTTTATCAGCTGTTTGGACTCTCATTCTGACGGCACCCATTCACTGCAGAGCATCCATTGCTGAGCAAGTAATGCTACATTTCTCCAAATCTGTTCCCATGAAGAAACAAACTCATTTACATATTGGATGGCCTGAGGGTGAGTACTTTTTTTTTTGGATGAACTATTCCTTTTATACATATTCATGATCTTACTTCAGAGAAAACAGTGCACATTATTCCTTTTTTGATATTTTGAATATTTCAACCCATCTCATCCCACTTTTCATGATCCAATCAATTCCCCATGGATCTTGATGCATATAAATACCATATATGCACATATATTAACAGAAGTAAATTGATTTCAATTGCAGATTCATATTGACAACTCACTTAAGCCTTTGGGCAACATAAGTTGCTGAAGGCACTATCACCCTTTTGCCATTTGTAATTATTTCATTCAGTATTAAAAAAATATATATTTCAGTTCACCATTTCTATGACAGCTGTGATATCTCAGGACATCTAATTCAGTGATATCTGTCAGATAATGGGCATATTTTCTGAGTGCCATTTTACAAAAATGGCTTACAGCACCTTTAAGACATTTCTGGGAAAAATGTGGGCATTAAGAGGTCAAAGTCAAAACCAAGGTCGGAGTGATTTTTCTCTTTGCAAAACCACCGAAATGAACAAATGTTTCCCTGGAAACCTTAGTGCACACTTCCAAGCATTCACAACACTTGTAAATAGTGTTTTAAAGTGCAAAAACAAGATAAATGGTAAACTGGGGTTCACAACACTCACACTCCTCTGGGCAGAGACCTGCCGAGATGATCGGGGCCGCCCGGACCCCAGGATTGATCATTCAAGTCAGGCATCCCTCTGTTCCCACTCTCTCCCACGAACAGAGAGTTCTTCACCTCCTGACGGGAGCCGTCGTCATCCGGGAAGGTTCCTCCACTACGCACGAACACAGAAGCACAAAGTGAGAAAAACAGGGTGCGAATCCACACCTTTTGAAAATATACACCACATCTCTGCTGCGTTCTCACCAATAAATTACTTTCACATTCCCACAAAAGCCCTGACTCCTTCCCTGCATCTTAAGAAGTTGCCCATATAAGGCATTTTCCAATTACAGGCACTACAATGAATTCAGCAAATATGAACACATTTCATTTTTAGACTGCTGAAATGTGTGCAAAGAAAATAGTAGAATAAAGGAAAAATGGTGATTAGCGAGTTTACCTGGCGAGAGTCAGGCCGATTCCATTATCAGCGAACCTGCGTGCAATTAAGAACATGTCAATGCTGACCGCATGCACACCGCAATAACGCTCAACAGATTCAAGAGTGCAGACAATCACAATTGACTCACAAGCATGACTGAAGTCATAGATCTGTCAGAGATGCACAAAAGAATGAGAATGTATTTGCCAACTGTAGCTATTTTACTGAAGCTATGTTAAATCCCTCACAAGCAAATCATTTTTATTTGAAAAATGTAGTGCATTTAAATCATCAATTTTAATGAAGCCCTTCAGTGGACATTGCATTTTGTAAGTGATATTTGGTGCATGTATGATGAATTCAGATTCATTCATTCGTTAAACGAGATAGTAAACATTTATCTGGATAAATAAAATAATAAAATAAAATAAAATAAAATGCTAAGAAGAAGCCATAATGACATAAATGTCACACAATGACATAAATACCAGTGGAAAATTTAAGATTAAATGTCCCATCTGGCTCGGATTGGATTGAAATGAAATGAAATAAAATAAAATATGCTGTTAAGAAGATGACATAAACGCCAGTGGAAAATGTAAGATTAAACGTCCCATCTGTATATGAAACTAAACTAAAATAAAATAAAAAAAATAATAATATAAAAAATAAAATAAAATAAAATAAATAAAATAAAATATGCTGTTAAGAAGATGACATGACATAAATGCCAGTAGAAAATTTAAGATTAAACGTCCCATCTGTATATGAAAAAAAAAAATAAAAAAATAAAATATGCTGTTAAGAAGATGACAATGACATAAATGCAAGTGGAAAATTTAAGATTAAAAAGGTGCTGTATGTAAGTTTTTGACTCTACTAAAGCATAAAATACCATGATATGTTTGCAGATATTTAAGAAACATGCTAAGTTAACATACTTGTTTATCTGAAAAACAATGCTACAGTCAGTTATTCTCCTTTGAAAATGTGCCGGAACGGGCTGGAATGTCGGTCTCTGTTTTGGTTTGTGAAACCCGCCCACTGCCAGTTTACCCAATTGTATTTCGGCACCCCGGGTTGCCAGTTGGCGGAAAAAACAGCGTATTTCATATCAATCATCGTCAAGTGCGCTCGTTCCTGTTGGTGTTGTCAATCTGGCAACCTGCGTGTGCGTCAAGTCTGAGGAGGAGGGGCCGGGTGAAAAAAACCCTCTCCAATATTTTGAATTT
>NW_015551075.1:1362235-1363647 GCF_001515605.1 Sinocyclocheilus anshuiensis | reverse complement strand
GAAAATAAATAAATAAATAAATAAATAAATAAATAAAATATGCTGTTAAGAAGATGACATAATGACATAAATGCCAGTGGAAAATTTAAGATTAAACATCCCATCTGTATATGAAAATAAATAAATAAATAAATAAAATATGCTCTTAAGAAGATGACATAATGACATAAATGTCAGTGGAAAATTTAAGATTAAACGTCCCATCTGTATATGAAAAAATAATAAATAAAAATAAAATAAAATAATAAAATAAAAAAAAATAATAAAATAAAAATAAAATGCTTACTGGCAATCGTCCAGCCAAACATCTCCTCCTCTTAGCCATGCACCATGGTCCTGGTTCTTGTAGGCCACAAAATGGTGGACTAGAGCAGGAACTCTTGGTTTGAAGGGGTCTGCGTCCTGGTGTGGGCCGTACCTGCCAATAAAAAGGCTCGGCATGAATGCAAATTAACTGGCTAAATCGTATAGTTGATTGTCCCTACTAAAAAGACCAGAATGCCACACTGAGTACCAGCACAGTGATGTTATTAACTAAGCTGTTGTGTTGGTTAACTAGCAGCATGATCTTTGTGGTTGTCAAAGCTGAGGTATATTGGCTTCAGAAGACTGAGCACTGGTCATAAGTACTACTTCTGAAAAACTTTTGTGAGTTTTGCCGTTTCGGAGCAGGGGTGAGAAACTGCAAATGCTAACCTCGCTCCTATGAGGGAGAGGTAGGGTCTCTTGTCCTTCGCATTAGCCTCAGTCGTCTTTACTCCATGATCGAGGATCATCCCCGCCTACCATAATACATAAACAAAACCAAACATGAGTGTCATGCTACACCCCATTTAAAATACTGAGATATACAGCAATTTGTTCACTCTTCTTTATTATTATAAGTATTATGCATATTTTATAAGCTCATACTAATTAAGAGAATATATGTAATATTTGTACTTTTACATTACACTGGAGAACCATTTAAAATTAACTAGTGAAGGCATAAAAACCAAAAAATTTAATATACACACTTTCCCTTATACACTATCTGTCATTAGTCTGGGGTCAGTAAGATTTTAAAGAAGTGAATACTTTTATTTATCAAGGATGCGTTAAATTTATCAAAAGTAAAATTTTCTATTTCAAAATAAATTCTGTTCACTTTCTATTATTAAAAAAAAAAAATCCTAAAAAAATTCTAAGAAAAATTCAAGAAGTACAATCACAATTGCTTATATGTTGTTGTTTAAAAGTGACAGTAAAGATATTTATAATGTTGCAAAATATTATTATATTTAAAATGAATGCTGTTCTTTTGAAGTTCCAGTTCATCAAAGAATCCTGAAAAAATATATAAAATTGTCTACAAAAATATTAAGCAGCACAACTGTTTTCAGCATTGATAATAATAATAATAATAATAATAA
>NW_015551075.1:1360560-1362020 GCF_001515605.1 Sinocyclocheilus anshuiensis | reverse complement strand
AAATCAGCATATTAGATTGATTTCTGAAGGATCATGTGACACTGAAAACTGGAGTAATGATGCTGAAAATTCAGTATTGAATCACAGGAATAATTACATTTGAAAATGTATTCAAATAGAAAACAGTTATTTAAAAAAACGGAATATAATTTCACAATTTTACTGTATTTTTGATCAGCCTTGATGAGCAGGAGAAGCTTTTTCAAAAACATTAAAAAATCTTACTGGCTCCAAACTTTTGAACAATCCAAAATTTTAGAAAAACACCAGCTTACATGCAAAAAAATAAAAAAAAAAACATCTCAGTTTTCCTCACTGTAAAAGCTTGGCATCATAAAGATAAGTTGCACTGTACTGAGGATGGTACTGTATTTCAGCACAAAGACACCAACCTCGGATTCCCCAACCCGTAAATCATGTTTTATTAAAGGGCTAAGTAGCTAGCAGCTCAAAATGAATTATTTTTCAATTACGGTGGCCGCACTGAGAATGACGGTATAGATTACAGCGGGAGGGCGAGAGAAAACGTTCGCTTGAACAACAAGGTCATCAATCTCAAGCATCGGCCTTTTAATGGTGTATACAGAGAGCGGCGCTAGCGGCACCTATATCTCCGGTGCTGTGGCCCACTTTCATTCACGACGACAAACACACACACACACACTCACCCTGTAATTGGAATGAGCTCTGTTATTAATGAACAGCCCCATGGGTGTATGTTCGGACTTGCCGGGTGAGTACATGCCCTCTGATTGACCGGTTGGGACGTGGTGGAAAATGAACCAGAATCCTGTTTCCTGCAAGACCACACACACACACACACACATATTACATGTGCACGGAGACAGTGCTAATGGCCGTCCTAATGACACAAAACACATTTGGAATGAGCTCACAGTGGTATATAAAAAAATATCCGTGGCTAAGCAACACACGGCGCTGTATGATCCATCACAAATAAGCATGGTAGGTGGAAAGGTGCCACCGAGATACAGCGGCACCATTTATCAGAGGCATCGCTGTGGTAACGAGACTAACCTCGGATCCGGCCGCGGCACAGTTGATGAGATTGTTATTGGGGTTAGCCATCCAGAAGGTGGAGGTGGCGCTGAGAAAGAGATAGAAGGACACTGATTAGATTGTACGGCTTCTCATTGCTGTCCAATTCTGCCGCCACACATAAACAAGCTGACATTTAGCACATGTCCATTTTTAACCTCATTGCAACCAGATTCGGCTCTACTGTAACTAAATGTGGAAAAAACACATGAGAGATTCATCCTTTTTCTGCTTGTGCCAATTTATTATTAACAGGAAAGGGAAATTGGTTGGGGAGAGAACAGAGAATGGGATCAGGACACAAATCAATCAATCAATCAATCAATCAATCTATCTATCTATCTATCGATCTATCTATCTATCTATCTATCTGTCTGTCTGTCTGTCTGTCTGTCTATCTG
>NW_015551075.1:1356830-1359519 GCF_001515605.1 Sinocyclocheilus anshuiensis | reverse complement strand
CTGTCTGTCTGTCTGTCTGTCTGTCTATCTGTCTATCTGTCTATCATCTAATTTTCAACTCATTTTGGCCGATAGCCGATGCCGATACCGATATATAATTATTTTTAACTTTGGTAAGTTTTTAACAAGAACTTATTTCTAAGAATTACATAAACAATAATAAAGTTATTTTATAATGACAGTACATTGAAGATTTGAAAATAACTATAAATAAACTATATATTAATCACTGCATTTTTTCCCCCGGATATTTATATTTAAAGCCATTATCGGCCAATTCCGATATCAGTCTGATAATATTGTGCATCCCTACTATCTATCTATCTATCTATCTATGTATCTATCTATCTATCTATCTATCTGTCTGTCTGTCTGTCTGTCTGTCTATTTATCTATGATGTGACATGAAATGAGATATGAAAATCTTACTGCAATATTTTAATATGTGACTTAATCACGAATGACTAAAGTGGTGATATTCCAGGATCTCTGGCAGTGTCTTCCTCTATAATTTAAGAGCTATAAAGCTTTATCCTCTCTATTGACCGAATTTCAATCTAAAAGGTGCGCCGTTCATGCAATATATATGAGAGCAATTAGCAATTTAATGCAATTCAACTCCCTAACGCTTTGGAAGGCTCTTCGTTCCACATGCTACATGGAACTGGAATAAATGCACGGAAAAGGTGTTTGCATGAAGATAAACATCCATGTGCGGGAAAAAAAGCATCTGTTGCCTGTTGATGTGTTTGTGTGGCATTGGCACTGTTTTTAAGATGTGTAACTAGACATTGTTAAAAATGAAGGATTCAAGTCCATAAGTATTCACCTCATCCTAACGCTGTACACTTAACCACACTTCAAAGCAATTACAAATTAAACATATTTACTGTCAACACCAAACCCCAGTTTTCCCAAACCAGACAGTTTCGCTGCCAGAGTTTAGCAGGGTTTCTTAATGTGGGGATGTTGTTATTTTAATTAGCAAAGACTATTCAAGGTTCTAAGAATTCGAGTGCATCCAAGGATAAAAATCATTACACAATAATGAGCTTGGGCGGAAACGATCATCAGTGCGACCGCATGTTGTGTTGCTTTCTTAAGAGGAAGCCTTGATTAAAGAATACCAGTGAGAGTGAGAAAACAACTGAAAGAGGGTTTGTTAGAGGAATGAGTCAACAGAATGTAGCTACTGTAGTATAATAATCATGACAATGGTAACTCTTAATGACATAAAAAATTAGAGCTGCACAATTTGCTGCATGACAGCCATATTGCAATTAGTTTGACAAATACAGGAAATGCAATTTGAACAACAATATGATAATAACATTTAATTTCTTTGATATAAAAGCTATAATAAATATAACATTGCTTAGATATAAAAGATAAAAGAATAAACTAAACTAAACTAGGGTTGGTTTGCGATGGTTGGCTAGTTATCCAGTCATCCAAGAGCCATTTGGTTCCATGAGGTCAACTAGTTCATTTATATATTAGTATATGTTTATGTATATGTGCATATACAAATATATACATAAAATAGTCAATATCAGGGTTCTTATCGTTAACTAATACTAAAACTATTAAAGACCTTTTGTTACCTGAAATAAAGCTGAAATACAATAAAATGTAAATATTAGATAAAAAAACTATTTATAAGAAATGTAACATTTAAAAAAAATTGTAATGTTTGAAGCACTAAAATCACTAGAATTACTATACTGAATAAATAAAAACAAAAACTGAAAAAGAAATTAAACCTAAATAGTAATATTTTAAAAGAACAAAAAACTAAGATGACAAAATAAAAAAATTAAAATTAAAACTGAAAATACGTTTTTTTTTAATTAAAGCTATTTTAAAATTATTTTAAAATACATACATAAAATACATAACATTATAAAAAATTACAATTTGTATAGAGAATAAATTCTGATCTATATCTATTTTATATATCTATTTTTAGTTTTGATCTTAATATTAGCTCCGTATTCCTAAGGCAAAATAGTTCTTTCTTTTGATGTTAGGGTGAGATATTCTTGGTTTCTTGAGCTACAATCATCTACACCATCCTCTCCAAGTTTATCTCTCTGGTCAGTGAGTTTTACCTGCAGTCTTGGCGCGGTTTGGCCACGTATCCAGGATAAGCTCCGCTGGTTATGTCATGACACATCTTGCTGTCTCTGTCGGAGGGCAGAAGTGTGCTCGCCTTCACCAGCAGACCCAGACAATGGTCGAACGTGTTCCTCTCCTCCGGTCCGTCCTCAGTGAAGAAACAATGTCCTAAAGCGTCATAGCCGACAACATCCTTCACCTACAGAGAAATGAAGAACATTAGAAGACAGAAGATGAGGTTTTTAGCGACTGTCCTGAGGGCAAATAATGGAAACTTCACATAAAGACAAGTGAAAACTAACTAAAAGAAACCCAATGACTCATCATTTATTCGGTCAAAGACCTGCGTGTTTGCCTGATGAAGGTCTTTGACCGAAACGTTGCTATTTTTTACTTTTTTGAATAAAGGGAGAATAACAGTGTGCAGATCTTTTTTCTATTATCATCATTTACTCTTAAAATGAATCAGAATCAATGTGAATATTTTCAGTGATAAATGGCTTTAGAAGACTTAACCCTATGGTGCTGTTCGGCTATTTTTAACCAAAAAAAAAAAAAAAAAAATAAATAT
>NW_015551075.1:1339449-1356563 GCF_001515605.1 Sinocyclocheilus anshuiensis | reverse complement strand
AAAAAAACATATATATATATATATATGTTTTGTTTTTTAGAATGTTTTACTTCATCTGAATGGTACAAAACTTGGTAAAGGTTTTGGCACTTGCTATGTGAACACATACACAAAAAGGGTTAAATGGTCCAGAAAAAAATACTTGTCACAGTCTACTGTTCTAGTGGAAACGTTTGGTATTGTGCCCAAACAAAATCTTACTGGCAGCAATTTTTTGAGATATCAACCTGAAATTTGGAACACAACATCTTTAGATTTATGGCTTTGATTTTCACACAATTTTAGACTAAAACATGTTTTGGAAATATATATTTCCAAAAATGTAAAAATATTATTTTGTGCATTTTTCATAATAATAAAATGTAACTTCTATAACTTAAAAGCATTTACAATTTACTACAGTTTAAGCTGGAAATTGTATTTTTCAGATCTATGCTTACAAAGTGGTTAACAGGTAAAAAAAAACATATATATATATATATATGTTTTGTTTTTTAGAATGTTTTACTTCATCTGAATGGTACAAAACTTGGTAAAGGTTTTGGCACTTGCTATGTGAACACATACACAAAAAGGGTTAAATGGTCCAGAAAAAAATACTTGTCACACTTCTACTGTTCGCAGTCAAAAATGGTTGGAAATGAATGGGAAGTGAATTTCATCTAGTGGAAACGTTTGGTATTGTGCCCAAACAAAAAAAAACATATATATATATATATATGTTTTGTTTTTTAGAATGTTTTACTTCATCTGAATGGTACAAAACTTGGTAAAGGTTTTGGCACTTGCTATGTGAACACATACACAAAAAGGGTTAAATGGTCCAGAAAAAAATACTTGTCACAGTCTACTGTTCTAGTGGAAACGTTTGGTATTGTGCCCAAACAAAATCTTACTGGCAGCAATTTTTTGAGATATCAACCTGAAATTTGGAACACAACATCTTTAGATTTATGGCTTTGATTTTCACACAATTTTAGACTAAAACATGTTTTGGAAATATATATTTCCAAAAATGTAAAAATATTATTTTGTGCATTTTTCATAATAATAAAATGTAACTTCTATAACTTAAAAGCATTTACAATTTACTACAGTTTAAGCTGGAAATTGTATTTTTCAGATCTATGCTTACAAAGTGGTTAACAGGTAATAAATGGATCAAAACTATTCCATAAATATAATTTAGTACCATAAAATCCCCTAAAAATACAAAATATTACATAAAAACATTAACAAAACGAAAATATAGTACATTCATTTCATTGAAAAAACGAACAAAAACAAAAAAACGGTACTTTTTGACCGTCACAATATAGCGCACAAGTCGTATGGACAACTTTTATTTAGCTTTTTTGAAGCGTGTCAGTTTAAAACCCCAACCACAAAGTTTGGACATCCATCCAACATTTCCTTTTGCATGTCACGAAAGAAACAAACATTACTCACCAGGACATTAAGGTGAGTAAACCATGTCAAAATCCTCATATTTTCTATTCCTTCATGCAATGCTCATGGTAACCAACAACTCAACATCAAAAACCACTACAAGATGTTTCCATAAAAGATGCCAGCTATCTTCTCTTTTCCAGCACCTGCTGTGAATACATATTTCTAAAAGCCTCAGGTGAAGCTGAAATGCTGCACTTTTTGCCACCACATTCAACGCTGATGGAAACATCATCTGCTCAGTGAGAGCTGGCAAACAAACACGGTTTTTGGGACTGAAAGCAATTCCATTAATCCTTTCAAAGAAATAGGTGAATTGCAAACTCCCTCAGTGTGTAATACAACTACCGCTGGGCAGAAGAACATTTAGCCTTGTTAAACGTATTAGAGGCAACCCTTGTCAAAGAGTTATTCACGTCAGAGCTCTGATGTTGGTGCGGCACCCCTGCTGGCTCCAAAATAAAATCGTAGCATGCTATCACGAACAAATAATGTGGCTTTGCTGTACTGTAACCTTTCACCCCGGCTCCTGTGAAGAAAATAAAGCAGCTTACAGCAGCGCTCCTGCATCTTTGAGAAGTGTTTGAACAACAGCTCCGCACTTTTTAGAAAATAAGCCAAGGACGGACTGCAATGCAATAAATGACAGATTCATATTCCTGTTCTGTTGAGCTCTGACAAAGCATATTTCATTTAACTAGATAGAGTCAAAAGAAGCCAAGTACTCTTTTCAGCTCCCCTATGATGTAAACAATACTGGAAAATCTTCTGGTTGACATCAGTATCAGCAAAATACCTGGATATCATGCAAGTGTAAAACAGAAAGCCTAGTTTCTCAATTACAAGGTTTTGACTACAAGGTTTAGTTTCCTGACTTGCCTGTTTTCCATCCATAAAGCTTCAATTTAAGTCTTGCAAAGAGCGCAGGGGTGTGGCCTGTCAATCAAAATCAGACAGATGATTGACAGCTAGAGATCACTAAGAATGGAGGAGCAGCTACTGCAGGAAGGCATTGAGCCATATTGTAGATTGTAGAAGTTTTTCAGGATTCATCTTTTCAGGCTTTCTGCTTTTAGCCTGTCTTAAACTACCAGTCTTGGTTATGTAAAAGGGTTACAGAAAAACTTAATTCAAAATATATTCTCTAAAAATCCGGAAAGTTTCATTATCTTAATTTTTTTTTCTTAAGAAAATGTATCTTGTTTGAAGTATTTTACATTTATACAGATAAAAACATTGTTAAAATTTTGCTTCTCAAGTAAATTGATCTTGTTTTAAGAATTTTTAGATACTGATAGAAAATAAAAACATTAAAATTAAAATGAGCTTCTCAAGTAAATTTATCTTGATTTAAGGATTTTTAGATATTTAAACAATAAAAAAAAAAAGTTCTTCTCAAGTACATTTATCAAGGATTTTAAGATATTGACGTAAATAAAAATGTTCAAATTTGCTTTTCATCTAAATTTATCTCGTTTTAATGGAGTTTAGATATTTATACAAATCCATCCATTCACATTGGTAACTTTTTAACCTGTCTTAAACTACTTTTCTATCCAATAGTATTCACCATTAATGTGATCTATTTTTCATACTTCATTGGCAAATAGTTTGCCAGCTCACTAGATTACTTTATGCTTAAAGCAAAAGGAAAAAACAATTTGTCACTGGGTTACGAAAAACTTAAATCAAGATATATTGTCTGAAAAGTCTTGTGATCTTATGATATTTTGTTTCTCAAATAATTGTATCTTGTTTTATGGATGTTTAGATATTTTTTTACTGTTTCAGTGAATTTTGAGTAAAAATTGTGTCCCAGTAGTTCTATATCAGCGCTGTGTGAAAATGAAGGGAACGATAAATAAACGATTCCATGGATGTTTAGATATTTTTTTACTGTTTCAGTGAATTTTGAGTAAATATTGTGTCCCAGTAGTTCTATATCAGCGCTGTGTGAAAATGAAGGGAACGATAAATAAACGATTCCATTTTATCAAAATCAAGAACTAAAGATTCCATTCTATTAATTTTGCAGCGGAGACTCATTATGGATGTCTCCAAGCACACATAACCTCTGCACCTGAAACTCACCAGCAGCCCGTTGGTGCCGTGGATGGTGACGCATCGGGAGAAGGTGTGATGAATGGACAGGTCTTTCACGTAAGTTGGTGGATTGTAGCCTCCCTTCTCATCCACGTCCCCATTCATATGGAAGTGGACGGGGTAGTGACCCATAGACTGCTGCCCCATGTGCTTTAACTCTACCCCTTCCATATGCACCGTCCGGAAACCTCGCTCCACCTGAAGAGTAAAACATAAGAGATGGGGAAATTATACTTTTGTGTGCTATTTTTGACTTGGACAATGATATTCATATCTGTCTTGGGGGCTAAAAAATATTTAATTGTAACTTGCACGTCATGTGATATGGAAGCTTGTTTCTGCCATGGAATAAAAAAAAAGAAGAAGAAGATAATTGCGATGTTTTATCTCACAATTCTGACTTTTTTTCTCGCAATTTTGAGAAAAAAGTAAAAAATTGCATGACATAAACTCAGAATTGCCAGATGTGGGAATAGAAATCTGAGAAAAAAATGTCAGAATTGCCTTTTTTCAAAAAGTCGCAATTAAATTATTATTATTTTTTAATAATGTGGAGGAAACATGCTTCCATATACGTGACCGTTAACTGACATCAGAAAACAAACCATGAACATGCAAGTGTGTTGATAAATGATTGAAATATTAACTTAAAATCATGAAAGTACTTCAATGTAAAAAAAAAAAAAAAATCGAAGTTGTAAATTAAATAAAGATCACTGGAGTATGTTTTACAAGAAAATTCTATTTCAGCATTTCTACTTCAAAATTTCATGTTATTCATTGTGTTACTTGTAATTTCTTTGCAATTACTATTCTTTGTGACATTTACTAGCAATTTTTGAGTGAAAAAAAATTTATACACTTTTTTGTTTGTTTGTTTCAAGTAATTATTTTAAGTCAAAGGGGTTCGGCTGACAAAAAAAGTTTCAGAATCCCTGAAATAAAGAACAAAAGATTCCATTTGATTAATTTTGTAGCAGATACTCATTTCTGCAATTTTTGACTTTAATGGACAATGATATTAATATCCAAGTTGGGTGATCCGACAAGTGTTCACAGGGTCTATGCAAGTTGTGCTCCTTAATATGGAAATTCGAAATCTGAAACTCGAGAATCTAGACCAGGGGTAGGCAAGTTCGGTCCTAGAGAGGTCCTGCAGAGTTCAGCTCCAACCCTAATCAAACACACCTGAACAAGCTAATCAATGTCTTCAGGATTACTAAGGCTATAGGCAGGTGATTTTTGTTTTCAGGGTTGGAGCTGAACTCTGCAGGACTGCGGCTCTCTAGGACCGAACTTGCCTACCCCTGATCTAGATGAAAGAACATCAAAAGTGAGAAATGTAAATATCATATTCAGAATAAGATTTGAGATGTGCACGCCAGTGAATATATGCACGGGCGGGAAGTAAAGGTGTCAGATAGATTGATTTCCTCTCTTCTCTCGTTCTCACACATCTGGCAGAATGTTCACTTTTGGACTTCACGGCTGCCTTTTTTGTGACCTACATCAAATTGTTTCAAGTCAAAAGACGTGAAATATGCTGCACGTCATATCTGTGCAATGCAGTAGAATGCGAGTGAATGTAAGATGATTTGACGTTTCCCAGGGGAAGGTGGCACACTTTGGCTCCAATTAATGTCTTTCATCCTTTTGGACGGCCAAATGTACGATCTCACCCCGGCCTGACATTTCTCTAAATGTTTCATCAATTAGATTAGCCTGGCAAATATCATAAGAATGTGACAGCACGGCCTCGGAAGGCGGTTTTTATGACCTCCCTTGTGGTTGAAAACCATAAACACAAGCTCAGATTGTCCAGTCGGGTGTTAAGTGTGTCAGTGGGTTTTCAAACAAACAGGCCGAACATGTTTTCAAATGGGTGTGTGAGTCAAGAGCATTTTTGACTGACATGGATGATGACATGGATTGTTGACCCAAACATGGATACAGCTCCCATTAAATTACTGAACTCATTCCAACCAAATAATTAAATCATTTATGAGCCCCTGTTGACAAATATTTTTGTTGTCGAGAAGTCGTTTGATCTCATATGACCTAATGTAAGGGCCTGCAATAATATGGTTTGACCAGTGTGGCGCTGTAGAGCAAGACTGTAATTCAGTCTTCCCATCCAATTAAGAAGACACAGCGCTATGTACAAACTAAGCCGAACCAGTAGAGTTTGGGAAAGGTTCCTTCTCATGTAGGGGTGGAAAGACTGTGGATCTTTTAAGAAAAGGATCAATAAAACATGAAATAGTTGATATACAAGTACCAAAACTATTAGAAAGGATCATACACACAAAATATGGCAGGAATATTGGGACATAGCAGACACAGGACGACATCTATACAGTATACAAAAACATGTAGGCACGAGTATGAGGCAGGACAGGAACCCAAAGGAAGAGAGGAAAATTAAACGTCTTAGAATAAGCCACGCTGGATTAAATCTAATGTTACAAAGAATAGGAAAACACCCCACTGGAATTTGCACCTTCTGCAATGCACAACAAACTGTAAAACACATAGTCACTATTAGAGTTTTCCCTCAATAAACTCCTAATTTACTGCTTATTATTAGTTAGTAAGGTAATTATTAAGTTTAGGTATGGGGCATGAATAAGGAATCTAGAATATGGAATCATGCAGAATAAGGCATTGATATGGGCTTTATAAGTACTAATAAACAGCCAACATGCTAGTAATAGGCATGCTAATGAGCAACTAGTTAACAGTGAGAATTGGCCCCTAAAATGAAGTGCTACCATGCATTCTATTAGATTGCAAAATATATGAGAGTTAGAGATGCAAATTGGAAAACAAAACATGCCACTAAAGAATTAGCTTGGAAAACATCAGAGAAAAGTGTGTAGTCTCCTAATAAATCTGAGGAATACTGGGTTAATTGAGAGAATTTAGTGTGGGGTTTTTTTCCTGTCAATCTTCTGTCCACACTCCAGTCCAGTAGGTGTCAGTAATGCTCCTATAAGTTGGTTTGCCAGCCATCATTAAAACCAAAAGAAGAAGAAGAAGAGGCGGCATTTGGGAAAGTTTTATAAAACTAAACACAGGAAATGCTGTCATGTGGTGAAGTTCTTTTTCATTCTTCGTTTGGGGGTAAAAAGAGGTTTGTTATAAGCAAGCAGTCGTTTACTGTTAGTCGTTTACTCTCCCGACGCTGCTGAACAAAATAAACACACAACAAATATGACAGTGGTGAGAAAACAGCAGTTAAGAAAGCATCTGATCTTAGCGATGTGGATGTTTACATCAGCTCTGCAATCAGCTCTATGTGTATATGAAAATGTATAGAATATGTATTACTCAATATTTTAATGAATTACAAAAGCTGAATAATAATGAAATAATCTGTGTTTAGTCGATTAATCGTCCTAATAATCTTAAAATTAATCGAATATCAAAATATTAATCTGTTGCAGGATGTTCTGGCTGGTTTCTAGGGTGTTGTTAAACAGTTCTAGATGGAGACTAAAACTATAAACATTAAAACACTAAAATTAACAAAAACACAATGCCTCAAAGACTTCAAAATAGTCTAGGAAAAATGAAATATCCTAGCAGTAATTATTTAAATGATACTCACTGTTGAGAGTCATTTGTATTTGGAAGGACATGAGGTTTAGTAAATTATGACAGAATTTATATTTTAGCTCTAATATTCTTTATTGGCAAGAATTACAACAATTGACTTATTTTAACATTTATCACTTCTAAAATCATTACTGTGAGGCAGGTTTTGTCAAAAGCAGTTTCCTCACAACTTGAAAGACAGGATGGCCTAGTTGTTGCACATGGACATTTCTTCTTGAGTGGAGAAACGGGCCAACCTTCTGCATGACAGCGAAGGTGAGGAGGGGAAAGGAACAATCAGATCTGGGCCAATTACTAGAGAGGTCAGACGCTTGAGTCGCCCCATCACGTACACACACACACACACACACACACACTCACAGGCCCTTCGCAGGAGCCAAAGCCAAAAAAAATGTCCGTTCTGCTAGTTTGACAGAGTGTTAATGTCTAGCTAGAGGTGCCATCGCTGTAATAACTCATTCTGAGGGTGTGAACATCCATGTTCGGATGAGCTAGTGGACGGATGGAGGCATTACAAGACAACTGTGGGTGGTATTTAACAGAGAAATGCATGTTTGAAGTGACAGGAGGGTCGGATTACCTTAAGATGTCCACCAAACGTGTCGAAGGAGAAGAACTTGCAGGCATCGTTGTCATAACAGGTCGGCTCCATCTCGCCTCTGATCAAAATGTTGCGAGTCAGCAGTCCGACCTCTGCCTGCATGTCCACACCGTCCACCTCCTCTCCTATGTGAAGGTATGCTGGTTTACCTGGAGGATGCACACACAGAAACATACACAATTTCATCACACCTCAGCTATGTAATATTTTATAGGTGCGTCCCAATTTGCATACTCATGCACTATTCCACAGGCCCTTCGCAGGAGCCAAAGCCAAAAAAAATGTCCGTTCTGCTAGTTTGACAGAGTGTTAATGTCTAGCTAGAGGTGCCATCGCTGTAATAACTCATTCTGAGGGTGTGAACATCCATGTTCGGATGAGCTAGTGGACGGATGGAGGCATTACAAGACAACTGTGGGTGGTATTTAACAGAGAAATGCATGTTTGAAGTGACAGGAGGGTCGGATTACCTTAAGATGTCCACCAAACGTGTCGAAGGAGAAGAACTTGCAGGCATCGTTGTCATAACAGGTCGGCTCCATCTCGCCTCTGATCAAAATGTTGCGAGTCAGCAGTCCGACCTCTGCCTGCATGTCCACACCGTCCACCTCCTCTCCTATGTGAAGGTATGCTGGTTTACCTGGAGGATGCACACACACAAACATACACAATTTCATCACACCTCAGCTATGTAATATTTTATAGGTGCGTCCCAATTTGCATACTCCTGCACTATTCTATGCTGTTTTGTAGTATAAGTAGTGCAAGTAGTGCATTCGGACTGAAAACTATAAATAGGAAAAGTTCACTTTAAATACCCAGATGATGCACTTAATTAATAATAATAAATAAATAAAAAAGTGTGGAATGTTGCAGATTTCTTGTTCTCAACTGTCGCAGCTTTAATTATGTAATGGAGGGGAAGGAGCTATTCGACTACAATGCTGAATGACAAAATAACCGTATAAAATTCATTCACTACACATTTGAGTACATAGTGTATAAGTGTATAGTGCATAATTTGGGACACAACTATGTTTAATACCATTTTCATGTTATTTTGTTGCTTAATTATGTCTTACATTCTGTATGAATTTTTTTTAATGTTTTTTATTATGTATTGCTCTATTTGTATAGTGCAAAGCATAAGATAATTTGTACATAATGTCTAATTGATATATATATTTTGTGTCATTTATATAATTTGAAACAGAACAACAGTATTTTGTGTATGTGTACACATTTCCATAGAAAAGTACATTTAATTGCATTTTATTGCCATCCCAAAAACAGTACTAAAAAGCCTTATATTTGGACATCATCATGTTTACCATAGTTTTTACAGACATATACCATGGTAAGACCATGAAAACACCATGGTGCATGAACAATAGATACTGCAGACAGACAGACAGACAGACAGACAGACAGACAGACAGACAGATAGATAGATAGATAGATAGATAGATAGATAGATAGATAGATAGAAATTCTCCCAGCCCAAGATAGATATTTCAATCAATCTCTGTCTGGTCTGTTTGTCTTCCTCCTCCTTCAGAAAAAGTCAGTCTCACACATAATATATGAAGTTCTCAGAGTTTCTGGACACCACACTTTCTGCAGCAGGACTGAGATCCAGCAGCAGGCATACGGAGAAAAAGAGATTACGAGAGAAACAATACATGCAGAAATATATGAGAAAAGCTGAGAGAGAAAAATAAGCCAAATGAGGCAGAGCAAGCGAGACAATTCTTAAGTTAACATATTATTTGGGGGGAATTTCATGCCTCAAATTGGAGAAGGTGTAGAGGGACAGAGAGAAAGAGAGAGATGTCATTCCACCCTCAGACATTCTTCCTGCCTGACCCAGATACTGGGCTGAAGTTTGTGAATCTGATAATCACAAACAGGGATGCGCAGCTCTCTCGTTTCCCACATTGTCTTCCTCCATCGGGCCCCGAGAGACTGGGCCATGTTGACAAATTGCTCCTTCTAATGGATGAGATCCTCTCAATGCTCATTTATTCATTTTTACAATGACTACAGTCACTATATGGCTGGACCTTGAGTCTGTCTAACAATCAAGGGAGACTTACAGATGTGTCTGGCACAGGAACAGGACATGGGAAAAAGAGACCCAGAGGAAAGCGAAATCGCAAATGAGATCTCAAAATGCTTCTCCTAGGTGCATAGATATCTTTGTAGAAGTCTTCTGCTTCTCAGATTTTCCTGTGTAAAATGCTGTTCTGTTAAAGACAAAGTGTAAAAATTGTGAAAATTGCTATCTCCTGAGCCGTTTACATACATAATTTTGTGTATATCGCAAATTATATTGTATCTTTCACATCCCAAATCTTTGTAAAATAGTAATAAATAATGAGACAATTTAAATATCAGAAGATGACAGTCCTGTATGAAAATTTTAGGGTCCATAAAAAGATAAAATAACCAATTAATATTATTATATAATATAATAATCGCAAATTATTAATTATAAAATTTTAACTTAACATTTTAATTGTTTTAGGGCACATACATTAAACTACAAATAATTTCGTATACAATTTAATAATATTAATTTAACAGATTTAATGCACCTTTGAAAATGACAGAGAAATGGCGCTTTAACAGGAGCAACATGAACGCGGATGCTGAATGTTGGCTAATTCTGCCATGTGACACAATATTAATTTGCGTTTTCTCAACAAAAAAAAGTGTTTCCAAACCAGTTTTTGCAATATTTGGAGTATCCACACAGAATTGATGTGCTATAGTTGAACATTTTGTTGCGCTAAATCTTTTTCTGCCAAAAAATAATAATAATAAATTCCTTGGATGTAAACTTGGCTGAAGTCCCGAAGTGTGCTCAGATATCAAAAGCCTGCAGTGAAGCCTGAACTTGAGTTTCCTGAGCTATGAAAGAAACTCTTTCGGGTTTCTAAAATGAAGATGGATTTCATATCCCTGACCATTTTAATTTAAAAACAAACAGCAGTCTGCAGCTTCCTAATTGTTGCGCGCCATTTTATTGGCTGCATGCTGATAAGATGAATGCCGATCTATTTCAATCACACATCCCAGTGTATCCGCACGCTTAGAATCACCATCAGATGAGCTGACGGCCAGCTGGCACCAAACACACAGATGAGGAAAGGGTGAAAGTTTAGAACAAACAGGGGTCAACAGATTGAAACTGCTTCGCAGCCAGCAGTGAGGCAAATCCAACAGATGGGTCTCTTTCCAGAGTTTCCTGAGCTATGAAAGAAACTCTTTCGGGTTTCTAAAATGAAGATGGATTTCATATCCCTGACCATTTTAATTTAAAAACAAACAGCAGTCTGCAGCTTCCTAATTGTTGCGCGCCATTTTATTGGCTGCATGCTGATAAGATGAATGCCGATCTATTTCAATCACACATCCCAGTGTATCCGCACGCTTAGAATCACCATCAGATGAGCTGACGGCCAGCTGGCACCAAACACACAGATGAGGAAGGGGTGAAAGTTCAGAACAAACAGGGGTCAACAGATTGAAACTGCTTCGCAGCCAGCAGTGGGGCAAATCCAACAGATGGGTCTCTTTCCATCACCACACACACAGAGTCACCTGTGTGTACATCTCTGTAGTCAGGCTGAGTCATTGCCAAGCAGTTAGTGCACTTGCTCTGACACGGTGAGCTTTGGTGCTCATGCAGGAGATAGGTTGCTAGCGCTTTGCTAAATGTTGACAGATTAAAATGAGTGTCATCAGTTCAACTGAATCAAGAATCATTTCAAACGAATGATTCATTGACGATTCATCACATGCTTTCAGATCCTCAAGAGAGTGTGAACAGATGAGGTGTTTTGAAAAATAGGATGGAATCCTATACACACAATCATCCTGTCACTCCACATCCACACCCACACAGCCAAAATACTTAGACACTCCACCAAAAAACATCAACGCTTAATTCACAGCCTAGCAAAAATACTCTCCACCCATCAACACCCAGCTAAATGACACATGCACACAGAACGATGCTCCATCAACACGATTCCCTCCACTTATGAACAAATGGAATGATCCAATCAGGGTGGGATGATGGGCGGGTTTGGGCGAGTCTGACCCTCTAATTAAAGGAATATTCATGGTTAAGTTTAGCTCTATCATCAGTATCTCTGACCTTTGTAAAAACTGTATGTTATATTCCATCCAAGTTGTTTAAATGGTCTGTTGTTTTAGCAGTGTGACTACTTTTGACAAGTGAACTTGAACTAGTTATGCATTACTAGTACTATGGATGGAATTTTGCTCCATATAAACATTTTAAATATATTTATGAAAATAAAATAAAAATCAAAAAATAAATATTTTATAATATTATAAATAAAATACAAATAATATAAAATAAAAAACGAAAATAAAAAAACTAATTTTAAGTCACATATAAAATGATATGGGTGAAATTTTGCTTCATATAAACAATAAAATAAATAAATAAAATTAAAATAATATAAAATTAAAACTAAATTCTATATTTTATAATAGTTTTGTATAATATTTGTAAAATATTATTTATAATTTTAAAATATGAAATTTTTAGAACTTGCTTTAAACATTATGAATACAATGGTGTCCTATCATACAGGAGTTTGATTAAGCCAACAAAGAAATATGTATACAAAATAAATAAGCTCTACCATTCAGCGCTGAACAGGGTATATAATCACCATTTCTCTTGTTCTGTCTGCCGTCTTTTTTCACTAAACGTATTGCAATGCATTCAGGGATTGTTTTCTACAAATATGCTCTAAAGAAGGCATCTAGGCAGACAGAATAATCATGCTGCCTACCATTCTGAACAGCCTTTTGTGTTGTAAGTGCGCCTACGACGCCTTAAAACTCTTCCACTGTGTGATTCGCACACTTGATACAATCGGGCTCGTTTCTGACGCCGAGCGATACTCGTTCAGACAAACAAACACGCGCATTCGCTCAGCATGTGACAGGCATCTCCATAGACAACTGAAGAGGATTAAATGAGTTTCCTCAGGGCTGGAAAACTGTCTAATGGCTTTCATAGCAGTCTTAAAGTGAGAGAGCGCCCTACACTTCCGCATCAGAGACAGAAACACGGAGAGACAAGCTCTCGCCATCAATCTCCTGTGAGAGCATCATTAGCGCCGTATCAGCAACACGCATCTTTAAATTTGTCGTGATGAATACACCAGGCGATTTGTTTTTATGACATCTTCCCTTGTCTGCCGTCGCCCACGTGCGACACAAACCTACTCTAATCACGCATGCAGTCGAGACAAATTACGACCCCAGCGGATAATGAATGCGCGACCTCTGCTCCGCCAGAGGTCTTGGTGCGCGAACACGTGCGCATGCACACATCCAGGCCTTGATTCTCAAACAGACATGCATTCGGTGCCATTAAGGTCTTAATTATGGCTCTATTGAAAAATTACCCAGTCAACACACACATTCACATTCACACACACACACACACCGAACAGCCAGGGGTTGCTGGCAGAAGGACCTGCGTGAGCAGACTTTCAATGCGGTTCAAGTTGTGTCCATGTTTAATTAGTGTGTGTGTGAGTCACAGTGACATGCACACAAGCTGAGCAGACCTTGACCTGTACTCTCCACAACATCAGAGATATATATATATATATTTATATATATATAATAGCACATCATTATCTTTAATTCAGTTATGGAACAAACTGTGGCCGAGTTGTGATGTTAATTCACATTCAACAGACACTGCTTGCACATACACATATGGGTTATTAGCAAAACACATCTGCATTATACACACTGCTATTGCTAATACTTATGATTAGTGATCTGAGCAAACCAATAACACTAAGTAATTAACTTTGGTGTGTAACTCGTTCTGCGCAGGTTGGGATACTTCAAATGAAGTGATACATTTCTAAGCAATTAGACTTGATTTTCAAATGTTGGATGATAAAATATGCCAAAAAAACCCCCGAATTTTGCAAGTGATTATGTCATATCTGTTTGTTCAATTTCTGGTATATCTATGTTAGTTAAGTTACTTATATGTGACTAAAGTAACTTAATGACAATAAAGATGTACACGTCCATTAAAAAATGTGGGGTTAGAAAGAAAGAAATTAATACTTTTATTCAGCAAGGATGCATTCATGTATCAAATGTTATGAAATATTCTTATTTCAAATAAACGCTGTTCTTTTGAAATTTCCTATTCATCAAAAAAAAAAAAACACGAAAAAAAATGGACAAGGTTTCCACAAACATATGAAGCTGCACAACTGTTTTCAACATTGATAATAAAAAGAAATGTTATTTGAGCTGCAAATCAAACACAATGAAGATGACTGTCAAATGACAATGAAGACTGAAGTAATTATATATTTTTTTATTTTATTGAATATGACAATTAAAATAAAAGATGCTGTCCAGATGATGCCAGTCTCTATGCATTATAGACAACTATCATTTGGATGCATGACACAGCTGTTAACCTTACTGACAAATATATTCACATTACACAGTCATGCATGCTGTAGAATGACTTGGCAATATAACAACAAATGTCCAAAGTGCAATGTACTCAGCTAACTGTCATGGTTTAGACAACGTGATAAATACAATCGTCTAAGTGAATCAGCGGCGTTTACCTGCACAACCCCCCGAGATGAGAGGCTAAAAGAGACAGATAAAAAGAATGTGAAGTTTGGAAAACAACAACAAATTCTAAGCAACTCACACAGAAAAAAGAGTTTTCCTGCACACACAAGAGTGTTTATCAGAAAAACCTGCTCCCATTAGGTTGCATGCTCATATGATGGACAGATTTATTTGTAAGGAATCATGGCTCTGTGCGTCCAGGCATTACAGACAGTCATTTTTTGGCAGGATTGCGCTGGTTGCTATAGTAATGACGTCAGGTGACACCAAGTAAGGTTGTTGTACAACAACTGAGATCAGCAAACTGGCAGTGCAGACAGAAAACTATCACACAATATATGATAACATATGCTTTTACTTTTCCGGTAGAAAATGTGAGTGATGCCTTTCTGTGCAAATCAAAAGGCATCTTTGGTGGCTGCCAATGTAACGAAATAACAAATTAGTAACATTAATTACATGGATATTAGCATTAAAAAATCACATTTTGATTGCACCCTGCAATATATATATATATATATATGTATTTTACAGTAGAAAAGTTATTTTAAATTGTAATAATATTTCACAAAATGACTATTTTTACTGTATTTTTAATTAAATAAATGCAGCCTTGACCACAAACCTTTGAACAGTACAGTGTTTTTTTTTTTCAAATATTTTTATTTAACTTATTTTTAATTTTTAATATGCAAAAATCTCATTTCAAATCACACATTTTTAATATCAGATTTGTTTTTGTTTTGTTTTTTTGTGCTGGTCAGACTACAAACAAATAAAGAGATTTGAGTTTAAAATGCATAAACATAAGAAACAGCATAATACTGCATGCTTTAAATGGCAAGCATCACTCATTTTCTTTAGTATTTTATTTATTTATGCTTTTTTTCTATGTACTGTATATAGATACATTCCCCGTAGCTCAAAAGGCATTAGAAAAGATTGCAAGCTTGATTATCAAAGAATGCATGTACTGATAAAATGCACAGCTTGAACTCACTATACTGTAAGTCACTTTAGATAGATAGATTATATACAATGCAATTATATAATATAAAAATATTATAAGGAATAAATAAAATATAAATAAGTGAATAAATCTGATGGCGATCTGTCATGGCTATAATTAATAAATGACCTTTGGCCTTTGACAGTATAAACTGGTAAAATAAGGTAAATAAGGCATTAGTTAAAGTTCTAGTAGCAATGGAAACAAATGTTTTTCAAATGTAAGTGGAAGAACTAGTTTTAGCTTCAGTGATTCAATTCGATTTTGTGCAGCAATTCCTTTGGCATTTAAAAATAGCTGAGCTATCTATCACACACTGATTTTTAATTAGATTGCTTGATCTACGATTATGTGTCCCCTTTTAAGTATTTAGTTCCTTTGATATGCAAAAGATGGGCAAAGAAAGACATAAAGCACTAGCCTTTGTTTCCAGACATTTGTGTTTGATTGTAATGGAAAGCTAGATTAATTATTCAGAACATTAAAAAACATACATTTAACAAGCCACACACAGTCTACTCCAACAGAAAGAAAACAGGATGGAGCTGACATTAGAAATAAAGAGACAGTGTCTGAAAAGAGGAACCGTCTTGCTATTACCTGACAGGAGCAATTACGCTGATGTCCCGCAACTTAATGCATAGAAAGAGGAAAAGGCTCTTTGGAAAATCCTCAATGAGAAAGCTAAATATTAAAGCCAAACTGCTTATTAAATATGAGCAATGCTTGGCAATGACATGCAAAGTAACCGAGCTGGCTAATTCCTGGAATTATGGATGCATGTGGTGGCTTTGGAGACTGAATGCGTTTGAAACAACATGCTTTTCATGCCATATAGGATTACACTATATATTCTGTGTAGTATAGTAGGAATATTTTTGGGGATTAAAGCATTTTTGTGAGAACTTACACCTGTACAAGGCTCTCTAAACAGCAAAAAAGAAGAAGAAGAAGAAGAAGAAGAAGAAATAAGAAAATTTTGCTGACATGTTTTGAAAAGAAAGCTTTGGAATGTTTTGGAAAAACATCGAAGCTATTGGAAATTCTAATTGCTACAAATGCTGCATTCCATTCAAGGTCTGTGGAATATTATGTGGAATATTCCGATCTCATATTCCAAAAACAAAAACATTCCATGCTTAACACTTGTATTAAGAAATAAATTGGAATAGTAGCATTTGCTTTAGAGATGTTTGGATATCAAGAACATAATCCCTTGGGGTCGTATTACCGGAACATTCTAAATTAGAATATTTTTAGTTACCATGGCAATTTAAATTAAAATCTCATTTAGAACATTGAACTTCTCAGATCTTACACAAAAAAAAGACCCATCTCTTTAACCTGGTTTACACATAACACACTAACATATTTCTAATATTCAAATCCGTTAAAGGATTTTTAGGCTGCATTAATTAGGACAACCGGAACTGGGAACACTTCCCATAACACCCGATGTACTTGCTACATCGTTAGAAGAATGGCATCTGCACTAATATTAGTCTGTTTCTCTCTTATTCCGAGGTCACTGTAGCCACCAGATCCAGTTTGTATCCAGATCAGATGGTCACTGCAGTCACCCGGATCCAGTACGTATCCAGACCAGATGGTGGATCAGCACCTAGAGAGGACCTCTACAGCCCTGAATGTCAGCGGAGATCA
>NW_015551075.1:1334522-1339373 GCF_001515605.1 Sinocyclocheilus anshuiensis | reverse complement strand
GTCTGGTCAGAGGAGAACTGGCCCCCTGACTGAGCCTGGTTTCTCCCAAGGTGTTTTCTCCATTCTGTCACCGATGGAGTTTTGGTTCCTCTGGCTTGCTTAGTTGGGGATACTTAATATCCAGCGATATCGTCTTGATTGCACAGACACTATTTAAACTGAACTGAGCTGGATGATTACATCACTGAATTCAATGATGAACTGCCTTTAACTGAAAATTGAGTGTTTACTATTGTCATTTTGCATTATTGACACACTATTTTCCTAATTAATGCTGTACATTTGCTTTGACACAATCTGTATTGTTAAAAGCGCTACATAAATAAAGGTGACTTGACTTGACTTACGACTGAATATGGCACGCTTTTGTAATATGGCCATTAGCAACCAAACACTATTTAAACTGAACTGAGCTGGATGATGACATCACTGAATTCAATGATGAACTGCCTTTAACTGAAAATAGAGAGTTTACAACTGTAACACACTATTTTCCTAATTAATGCTGTACATTTGCTTTGACACAATCTGTATTGTTAAAAGAGCTACATAAATAAAGGTGACTTGACTTGACTTGACTTGACTTACGACTGAATATGGCACGCTTTGGTAATATGGCCATTAGCAACCAAATTGCAAAGGCTCAACAATGCTATGCAGCTAACATTTGTTTTGCAGGTGTCAAATTATCATCAGAAAAGCTTCAGAAATGACTTACTCTGCCTGTAACAGGTTTGCATTTTATGTGATGCATTTAATATGCCTAACCCTCATGTTGTGTTCCAGTCATTTTGACTTACTGACTTTGCTCAAACGGGGTTTTTTTTAAAAGAAGCAAAAACAGCAGCCATTATGCAATATGCTTAAAAAAATGGTTTACTGAAACAATCGAAAAGAACAATACAAAACATTGTCTCACTTTCTGTGGCTGACCACAGCTCAAATCCACTTTCTGCTTAATGCAGGCGTGTGTGCGTGTGTGTGTAAATTAGACTACTAGAACAAACTTCCTTAATGGTATTTATGCTCAAAGAACTCTTAACTCCAGTGTACCGAGGTAAAGAACAGATCTATCAAAAAAAAACTGTGCAAATTTGTGTGTGAAATTGTGTCTATGTATGAATGTTCTCAATCAGAGTCACAATGGAGAAAAACGTTCCTGTTCCATGTCCTCACTCTGGCAACCCATGTGAATGTCGAGTCTGAGGAGGAGGGGGCGGGGGCGGGAGAAACAACTCTCTCCAATATTTTAAATTTGGACTGGCGTAGCCATTTCAATATTACATACTGCACCTTCAATGTACCTAAAAATACAATCGGAAAAGTGACCTGAAGGTTTAGGGACTGTTCACACAGAATGTGCATTTGCGTCTAAAAACGTAAGACGTAAAGAATGACGTGAGAATGCCTCTGGTCATGATAATCGCTTGATGAAATGTTATATAATTCAGGGTATCCCGACATAGCCACTATAAGTGCCTCCTCCACCATGTTGCTGTCAAATAAAACAGTTGCCATGCCAACAACAGCTTGCAACGCTTGCCCCGCCTCCGGGGTGTTTTTTTTTTTTTTTTTTTTACTTTTGGGAGTACTTTTTTACAAAGTACACTTTGTTACACTTGTGGCGTTCCCAGTCCCAAAAAAAAAAAAAATGTATGACATCAACAAATTGTATTCAATCTTTTCAACTTGTTTTATTTTAATTAGCACAGGTTTTGTATTTTTTATTTTTTTTTGGAACTTACTGATCGTAGGACTCATTGATTTGAGCTTTTGCACCACAGTTTTTGAGCTAACATTGCCAGAATTATACACAAATAATGCTTTTTTCCCTCAACTGAGGTGCATAAGCTCAAAACAATCAGGACTCTGACAAATCAGTTTTAAAAAGGAATACAAAACCTATGCTAACTGAAAGAAAACATGCTGTGAATCAAAGATTTTGTAATAATATAGCATAATGAGACATTTTTACAAGCTATTTTTAGAAGGCCGGTCATTTCTGACTGGGAAAACCAAATTAGGATTTTCAGCACAGCAAAAGGGTTAAAGGTGATTTTTTTCGCTGTTAAAATATATCCAAAATGACCCTTTTCCAAGTTGAATGAAACACAACAGTGCAGATGAAGTTATCAAAATCAAAACAGCGTCATTAAATTACTAAATTACAGACAATGTGGAAACTTCACACACTTTGTACATCTGTAATGACTTTCGGAGAAAAACATCATAAGTGAACCTTGATTCTATCGGGTTTAATTTTTCGTCTGGCATGCATCAGTAAAAAACACTGAAAAAAATGCTGATTGTTTGAGGTAGAGATGAGGACTGGAATGATGGGGTCTGTCAGCAGTCCTGAGTCATTGCACAAATAATAAGGGCAAATTGTTAAAAGAATGCGAAAGTACATTGTGTCCTTTCTGTGTGCAGAACAGCTGCGTGTGTTTAGTATGAGCAGGTAATGGGAGACTGTTCACACCATGACGCCTTCAGAGAGACAGCAATTATCTGTGAGATTTGGAAGTTTACTGCGGACATGCTTTTGCATGATTAAGAATTCTGAAATATTATGAATTCAAATCCTACTTCTTGTGGTAAAGTAATGCAGCAAAAAATTTATATTTTTTTGTCTTGTTGTCCAGTAAAAATATGTAAACATCTTTAAACACCATCAAATTAATTGAGAAGCAAATTTGCATAAGACTTGTTTTTAGAGAATATATTTTATATTTTGAAGTTTATTTTTCCTACCTTCTTTGCAGATGCAAAAATTGTATTAGATAATAAGAATTGAATCTTGAATTTATCTTGAATTATGTTAATGTTTCTTTCCCCATGGCATTGTTTCATGTTTAAAGGCATAGTTCCCCCTAAAATTAAAATGTACTCACCCTCTGGCCATCCAAAATGTAGATGAGTTTGTTTCTTCATCAGAACAGATGCCTTCAGAGAGACAGCAATTATCTGTGAGATTTGGAAGTTTACTGCGGACATGCTTTTGCATGATTAAGAATTCTGAAATATTATGAATTCAAATCCTACTTCTTGTGGTAAAGTAATGCAGCAAAAAATTTATATTTTTTTGTCTTGTTGTCCAGTAAAAATATGTAAACATCTTTAAACACCATCAAATTAATTGAGAAGCAAATTTGCATAAGACTTGTTTTTAGAGAATATATTTTATATTTTGAAGTTTATTTTTCCTACCTTCTTTGCAGATGCAAAAATTGTATTAGATAATAAGAATTGAATCTTGAATTTATCTTGAATTATGTTAATGTTTCTTTCCCCATGGCATTGTTTCATGTTTAAAGGCATAGTTCCCCCTAAAATTAAAATGCACTCACCCTCTGGCCATCCAAAATGTAGATAAGTTTGTTTCTTCATCAGAACAGATTTGGAGAAATTTAGCATTACATCACTTGCTCACCAATGGATCCTCTGTAGTGAATGGGTGCTGTCAGAATGAGAGTCCAAACAGCTGATAAAAACATCACAATAATCCACAAGTAATCCACACCACTCCAGTCCATCAGTTAACATCTTGTGAAGTGAAAAACAGCATGTTTGTAAGAAAAAAAATCCACTATTATAGACGTTTTTAACTGTCCATAATCCATAATAACGGTTCCTCCAGTTAAAAGTTTCATCCCCTGTTGTCCTCTCACATCAAAATCCACCAACAAATAATGGTTTTCACCTGTAGACAGTTCTTGATCTGTGCATATTTCTCTCCTGATTCAGACAAGATGACTTTTTCAATGGAGAAAACAATATTACGGATAGAGGACTCATTTCTTACTTTTTGGATTTGTTTCTTACGAACACACAGCTTTTCGCTTCACAAGATGTTCACTGATGGACTGGAGTGGTGCGGATTACTTGTGGATTATTGTGATGTTTTTATCAGCTGTTTGGACTCTCATTCTGACGGCACCCATTCACTGCAGACCATCCACTGGTGAGCAAGTGATGTAATGCTGAATTTCTCCAAAACTGTTTAGATGAAGAAAGAAACTCTTCTACATCTCAGGTGGCCTGAGGGTGAGTACATGTTCAGCAAATTTTCATTACTTTAAAGTATAAACTTCATTAAAAATGTATAAATTAAAAAAAAAATAAAAATAGACCACACACACACACATATATATATATTCTTATGCAAACCAAATATACATATACATATATACATTGTTCCAAAAACTACATCAAAGACAACATAGTGAGATGATTGTTCTTTATAAATATATTTAATTCAAAATCGAATTAAAAAAAAATTGTTCTCTAATTCCTTCACTATGCGTTTCCACTTCAGTGAGAACAGAGCTAAAGAGCACAGTCTAAAAAGCAGCAAATACGTGTACAAGACTGCAAATACAGCCGCTTCATGTCAATAAGCTTCATCTAAATCCCTTATGAAATCCACAACTGCCTTAATTCAACCCAACAGCTGCATCAGCAAACAGAAATGTGTCCTTTATGTGGTGCATGAAATGCACTCATTCAGATTTAAATAAGCCACTTTTTATCCAGGCATACGCCATTTAGAAATATCAAACTGAAAGCAGCTAGTTTAAAGTGATTTGTAGAACATCTTGTCTAAGTTTGTCCACTATTGCTGTGTGGATTCAAATTTCTACAGACCTCACAATGAGCAGAGTGTACCACAGTTATCAAAACAATGGATTTACCATGGTACATATGAATTAACCCATGTATGCATACATATGGACGTAATATTCAAAATAGGCCTAGTCCAGGGCTGCCCAAACTTGGTCCTGGAGGGCCGGTGTCCTGCAGAGTTTAGCTCCAACCCCAATTAAACACACCTGAACCAGCTAATCAAGCTCT
>NW_015551075.1:1309729-1334295 GCF_001515605.1 Sinocyclocheilus anshuiensis | reverse complement strand
TGGATGCAACAAATGCCTCGTTTGTAATGGGTTTTATGTTTTTGTCTCGTCGCTCCGGCCGGGACACGGCATCAACAGTATGTGAGGGGCGTAACATTTCCGTCTCACGCTTGAGGTATTCGGCCAATCACAACGCATTGGATAGCTGGCCAATCACAGCACACCTCGCTTTTTCAGACCGATGAGCTTTGTAAAAATCGACGCGTTTCAGAAGGCGGGGCATAGAGGAGAAACAATAATGTACAGTATGTGGAAAATAATGTGTTTTTTTTACTTTAAACCGCATAAACACATTTCATTACACCAAATACACAAAATAATGTTCTTTTTAGCAGCATCATATGACCCATTTAAGTTTCTAGTATGCCTAGTAAGAGCTTGATTAGCTGGTTCAGCTGTGTTTAATTGGGGTTGGAGCTAAACTCTTCAGGACACCGGCCCTCCAGGACCGAGTTTGGACACCCCTGGCCTAGTCTATAACAATACAGAGCGGCTGTGTCCTAAAATAAAGGCATTTTCTGAGGAATCTGGTTGAAGACAGACTTTTAATGTGCCATAGCATCAAGTCTAATGATCTAAAAGTGAACTTTAGATTTAACTTGCAAATATTTAATAACTACAATGGCTAGTTTTTATAGAAATTGAATCATACGTTGGGAAAAAAGTGAAAAATTGACATTTATAAACATTTTAACTGATAAATCTTTTTAAATAACCACGAATCGACCTGATTAAGGCATTTGGACATGCCTTAATGCCTTCAAATAATCTAAAAAAGCGTGCTTCATATGGACTTATCTAAATTAATTGGTTTTATTTAATTCAAATATATTACTTATGACATTCTGAATAAAAATTACACCAATAAAAGTCATTTTAAAGGTCAGAACTACTACCATCGTTCAGTTTTACAGTGTACCTGAGAAGCAGCATTTTCAGCCATTGTTTCAAAATAGTGCTTCAATACCAGCGGTGAGTGAGCTAAAGATGACTGTGTCAGGGGAAAACTCCCTAGATGGCAGGTTTGATGAGCAAGAAACCTTAGGAGGAGCCAAGACTCTCCTTCAGAAACAAAGGCATCTCTCCTCTCAGTAGAGTGTGAATCCTGCGGTCACTGATTCTCTGCTGTTACCGAGAGAAGGTTTTCTAGCACATATCTCTGTCTTTGCCACAATAAACTAACTGAAAATCAATGTCAATATTGTGCTGAGAACTATTTCATCTTCCTTGGCGTTGATAGTTTTTCAAAACAGCGCCACCAGAAAGTGCTCACCGATTTCTCATTCTGTTGAGCTGCAAAGTCATATTTAGGCGTATCCAAATGGGATTTCTGGAGAATTCCTGCAGAATACTCTGTGATGTTAAAATTAGATAGAGTTAGGGCTGCACAATTAATCAAAATAAAATCGAAATCGTTATATTGCTTAGTGTGATTATTAAAGGTAGTTAAAGATTGTGATTAAATAAACATATGTATGTTTCAGAGTGACGTGCGTCCTGTGGTTTTCAGCCAAAATAAGTTTAATGATTATTTGACATTTGAAAATGGCGATGCTGATTAAGATATTTTTTTTCTGTAAAATTGTTTTTATATATTTTTCTTAAACACTCATTTTTATTTTACAGTGTAATATTACAATAGTAATATTTCTTATTTGTTTGAGGTTTTATTTAGTAATAATTATAATCATTTAAATATAGCTGCAAGTAGCAATTATGGGGCCAAGCACTACAGAAGCAAGCATCAGACCAGAAATAGAGCAGAAATTAGTAATTGAAGCCATTTTAAGATCATTTTAGTCAAAATGGCTGAAAAATCATAAATACAACCATTAGTAATATGATTTAATGGCTTATCACGTTTGACAAATAGGTGGCGCTGTTGTCAAATCAATGTGGTGCATTCTGTGTGAGTTGACATCTTAATTTAAATATATAGTACTTATGACATTCTGAATAAAAAATGTAAGGTTCTACAACCATCGTTCAGTTTTACAGTGCATCTGAGAAGCAGCATTTTCAGCCATTGTTTCAAAGCAGAAAATAGTGCTTCAATACCAGATGTGAGTGAGCCAAAGGTGACTGTGCCAGGGGAAAAACTCCCTAGATGGCAGGTTTGATGAGCAAGAAACCTTAGGAGGAGCCAAGACTCTCCTTCAGAAACAAAGGCATCTCTCCTCTCAGTAGAGTGTGAATCCTGCGGTCACTGATTCTCTGCTGTTACCGAGAGAAGGTTTTCTAGCACATATCTCTGTCTTTGCCACAATAAACTAACTGAAAATCAATGTCAATATTGTGCTGAGAACTATTTCATCTTCCTTGGCGTTGATAGTTTTTCAAAACAGCGCCACCAGAAAGTGCTCACCGATTTCTCATTCTGTTGAGCTGCAAAGTCATATTTAGGCGTATCCAAATGGGATTTCTGGAGAATTCCTGCAGAATACTCTGTGATGTTAAAATTAGATAGAGTTAGGGCTGCACAATTAATCAAAATAAAATCGAAATCGTTATATTGCTTAGTGTGATTATTAAAGGTAGTTAAAGATTGTGATTAAATAAACATATGTATGTTTCAGAGTGACGTGCGTCCTGTGGTTTTCAGCCAAAATAAGTTTAATGATTATTTGACATTTGAAAATGGCGATGCTGATTAAGATATTTTTTTTCTGTAAAATTGTTTTTATATATTTTTCTTAAACACTCATTTTTATTTTACAGTGTAATATTACAATAGTAATATTTCTTATTTGTTTGAGGTTTTATTTAGTAATAATTATAATCATTTAAATATAGCTGCAAGTAGCAATTATGGGGCCAAGCACTACAGAAGCAAGCATCAGACCAGAAATAGAGCAGAAATTAGTAATTGAAGCCATTTTAAGATCATTTTAGTCAAAATGGCTGAAAAATCATAAATACAACCATTAGTAATATGATTTAATGGCTTATCACGTTTGACAAATAGGTGGCGCTGTTGTCAAATCAATGTGGTGCATTCTGTGTGAGTTGACAATGACACACACAAAGTTTGGTGTCAATGTGTCAAAGCTTTGCAGAGATACAGCCTCAGACGTAGTTTGGCATCATGCCTCAAATTTGTTGCAGCGCTATGTTAAAACTGTTTTGTCTATCAACACAAAATCCATAACTTTTTGTCAGCACTGTCTGAAGATGATCTGACTTCATTTTTGTGAAAATCGGACCGACGGTCTAGGAGGAGTTTGAAAAAGTAGGTTTTCAGCATAAATCAAAATGGCGGACAGGAACTTCAGCCAACTATGGCAAAATTGGTATCTATGTTCTCAGCAAGACCCAAGGAATATTTTGAGACCAGTTCTATTCCAATAGGCTAATTTGATCAAAATTTATTAGCATTTTTGGAAATTTCATTATTAGTGGTTAATGAATGGTTTATCACTTTTGACCAATAGGCGGCGCTGTGACCAAATTGATGCGGCATGGTCAGTGTGAGGTGACAATGGCACATACAAAGCTTGGTGTCAATATCTCAAAGCTTTGCAGAGATACAGCCTCAGATGCAGTTTGCCATCATTCCAGCAAATTCGTTGATGTGTTAAACGATAACCGTTTTGTATATCCACACAAAATCCATAACTTTTTGCCAGCATGCCCTGAAGATGATCTGAGTCAAATTTGGTGAAAATCGGACCAACGGTCTAGGAGTTTGAAAAAGTAGGTTTTCAACATAAATTAAAATGGCGGACAGGAAGTTTGGCCAATTATGGCATAATTGGTGTTGATGTTCTCGGCATAATCCAAGGAATCTATCAAGACCAGTCTCATTACGATAGGCTAATTTAAGCAAAGGTTATTAGCATTTTTGTATATTTGAATATAACCTTTGACCAAAAGGAGGCGCTGTCACGGAACTTTTTGAATACCGTCAGGGCATGGTTTCGAAGATACATACCGAGTTTCGTAACAATACGCCAATGCGTTCGTAAAATTTAGCATTTTATGACATAATTCAAAATGGCTGACACCCTAAATGGCTGATATGGGAATTGGGTATGGTTTGATTCGGCATGCTGCACCAAATCTAAAGAGACCAGTTTTGTGAGGAGGCGCTGTCACGGAACTTTTTGAATACCGTCAGGGCATGGTTTCGAAGATACATACCGAGTTTCGTAACAATACGCCAATGCGTTCGTAAAATTGAGCATTTTATGACATAATTCAAAATGGCTGACACCCTAAATGGCTGATATGGGAATTGGGTATGGTTTGATTCCGCATGCTGCACCAAATCTAAAGAGACCAGTTTTGTGATTTTTGGCCAAACCATTGAGAAGTTATAAGCAAAAATAGCCATTTTTCATATCTCCTCACCACTAGGTGGCGCTGCACCGAAACACTTTTGTGCAGGTAGCCTCGGGTCATGCTTGTTATAACCCCCACCAAGTTCGGTCTCAATACGCCAAACCGTTGCAGAGATATAGCCTCATGTCCATTTTTGCGTGCTCTTCGTCGAATTCGTTCATGCGTTATTCGAGAACGGTTTGACGAATCAACTTGAATTCCATAACTTTTTGCCAGCATTGTCTGAAGATGATGTGAGCCAATTTTGGTGAAATATGACTCAGCATGAGCAAAGGATTCAGAGGAAAAAATAATTTTCCTTCTTTGACCTTATGGTTCAAAAGTTATTAGCATTAACATGAATGAAACTTTGGACAAGTGGTGGCGCTAGAGAGTTTGAGATAGAGACTCCAAATTTGCTGTGATTAATGATGATACTGTCCTCTATCAGTGGGCCAAATTTCATAACTTTTCCACAAGCGGTTCTATGGGCTGCCATAGACTCAAGAGCGGAAGAAGAAGAAGAAGAAGAAGAAGAAGAAGAAGAAGAAGAAGAAGAAGAAGAAGAAGAAGAAGAAGAAGAAGAAGAAGAAGAAGAAGAAGAAGAAGAAGAAGAAGAAGAAGAAGAAGAAGAAGAAGAAGAAGAAGAAGAAGAAGGTTTCAATAGGTGAAATTGAAACCCTAATAACTGATTGATTGAGTGATTCGATTGATTGAGTGATGTTCATATATAAATTCACAAAATTTTGGCCAAACTGTAAAGTCTTACAAACAAGCACATCACTTTTTTTAAAATAAACAAACAAACAAATAAAATCACATTGCAATTTAGCAATTTTTGTCTAAAAATCACAATTAGATTTTTTCCCTAACCTGTGCATCCCTAGATAGAAGGTTAAGAGGTCTTCAAAGTTGCATTTCATATAAAAATCATAAAAATACTCTAAACTAGCTGAGGTTTTCTTGAGAGATTACACCGAGTATGATACATAAATAAGTAAAGCAGAGCATCTCAATTGGATCTGCTAAGCGTAACCAAACACAACAACATTGTTTAGCCTACAAAAATAAACCTCCTTAATCAATGCATTATGCATTAGGTACACCTGTCTTCCTTTATCATCCAATCCATATTCAATTGTTGTCAACTGCACAATAAACATTGCTTTGTTTGCCATTCTAAAGTCTATATTTTAAAGCAGATCATTCTTAACCTCACAAAGAAAAACCAGCAGCCTGTGGAACTTCAAGATGAAGTTGTTAGGAGAAAAAAACTATAGAGAATGTGATTGCTATTGTTTTAGCTCTTACTTTGAGCACTGTGATGCTCATTGTAGCAAAATGGAAAAAATGGCACAAAGCCCAGAAACATCTAAGATCAGACCATCCTACCAAAGTGTGCAACTGAATAAGAGGAGCAATTGTTAAAGAAATGAACAAGACAGCAGCTACAGCCCTGACAGAAGCACAGAGCTTATTGGATGAAACGAGAGAAACTATCCCGACTTCACCAATCGTTCCAACACTTCAAAAGAGATTCTCTTCAAGAGCGTCTAGAAAGAAGTGACTTCTGGGAGAGGCTAACATTAAGCCTAAATTGAAGTTTGCTACATGACTATGGGATCAGATTCCCGTCTAAAGTACTGCATTCATGGATAAAAAAATAACAAGTGTGAAAACAAAATTGAAAAACGCAAGTAAAAATATATTGCACAAGATTTAAAAATGAAAGCAAAGTTTTCAGTATAACAAACAATGGTCACGGATAGAAAAATAATAAGCGTAAATCAGAAAAATAACACATTTTTTAAAATAATAAGCATGAATCAAAACTTTAAACACATTTAAAATCATATTGCACAAAACTAATGTCACACAAAATCATGCTTTCCTTGGTTATATTTCTGTTTTTTGTGCTCTCAGACATTTTCTGCACATATTTGTATTTTTTGTATACTTATGCTGTTTTTCCCTTCGCTCTTGTTTCCATGTTCTGCGCTTGCTTTTCCAAATGTTGTGGTTAGAGTTTCATGTAAATCAGGGCGGGTTTAAGCGTCATCATTGGTCCACTAGTTCTTGATTGACAGGCATCGCCAGGTAGGCCTACAGCAGTGACAGGCAGACACATATAACGGTGTCCTGTATGGAAAGATGCTTCCCAGCTGACAGTTATCCATTTTCACCTGTACAAGTGAACAACACTGAGCATCGGCAGTTAATGAGGCACATTGGAGTGACATCAACGCACTTCTTCGACTGATTGGCTAGAGGAGGAACTGTCAATCAAGAACTAGTGGACCAGTGATAACGCTTAAACCCGCCCTGATTTACATGAAACTCTAACCACAACATTTGGAAAAGCAAGCGCAGAACGTGGAAACAAGAGCGAAGGGAAAAACTGCATAAGCATACAAAAAATACAAATATGTGCAGAAAATGTCTTGAGAGCAGAAAAAACAGAAAAATAACCAAGGAAAACAAGATTTTGTGTGACCTCAGTTTTGTGCAATATGATTGTAGAGGATCCACAAAAAAATCACCAAAAATAAGGTGCCTAATGGCGCCGTCTATGTAGCATATGAAGCACGTCTATGATGCATTAAAATGCTGCCTACGTAGGCGGCTCAAGAGATTTTGAAACAGAGCCTATTAAACAGCTTGACAAAAGGTTAGTATTCTGGAAAGGCCCAGCTAGACTTCACAGGCTTCAATCCAATTGAATTGGTGGTATGACTTGCTGAAATTGCAGTCCACTGATGCGCTACATCTAATTTGGAGAAAATTATTTTAGCATTAAAATCAGGAGGTGTAACAAGAAAAAATTCAAAGGAATTCAACAGAGGAAGTACTTTCCGCAGGCTCTGAACCTCAACCATTGTTGAGTAAAATTCCTGAATATAATTCAACCAAACGAGGATAAACACAGGTCAGCTTTAAACATCAGAACGAAAAGTCACATACACACACACACACACACACACTTCAGCCTCAAAGTTCTCCAGAACAGTCATCTTCACTTTTGAGCGCGATGTGCTTTCCTGAATCTGATGTAAGACATTCCAAACCCCGGGAGGACGAGGATGAAGGGATTTTTACAAGGCGTTTATTTGAAATCCGAACACTTTTGTGCCTGTGAGGAAGTGTTTTTTCTAACTGCTGGAACTCAACATTTTCTCTAATGCAAATTTCCATCTAATGCCTCCAATCACCTAGTTTTGAATTGCCATGATGAAATCCTGCTGACAGCACTGAAGTGTCACAAAGACGGCAATCAGCTAGCTGTTATTTCAGCCACACTTTAGGCTCCAGCATCCTTGTTTCTGTGCATTTATGTAAGTGCTGAGTAAGACTAATAATAAACTGACTGTTTTCTATTGTCCACTTGCATTATCAGCACACGTTTTTCCTGCTTAAAACACTGTAAAGATGTTTTAACACAATCTGTATTGTATAAAGCGATATATAAATAAAGGTGACTTGACTAATCAACAATGTGTATAATTATTTTGTGTAGGTAATTGTAATTATTTTACTCATTGAAATCAGTAAATAGTTTGTAACTGTGCATTAAAATATGCAAAAAAAAAGTTTGATTAGATTTTGCTAACAAAACGTTTTTTTGAACAGGGTGTCTATACTTTTGCACACAAATGTACTACCTAGATGAACTAAAGTAGGTAGTGGTTGACTGGAAAGTTTTTTATATATATATCTTAGAGAGCAGAGTGGCTGATGGCTGATACAAAGCTGACATATATGATATCACTATTTAATATATAGATAATAAAAACACATAAATAACTGCTAAAATGTAATTTATACATATTTATATATTCAAATAACAATTTTAAAATAATTGATATTAAAAAAAATTATTTGAACTTGTTAAAAAATCTGTAAAATAAACCTTTATTTTTTTATTTCGTGGCGGGAACAAAAACAGAATTGCGAAGTTTACATCTCACAATTTGGACTTTTTCTCAGAATTCTGAGTTTTTATATCACAATTCGGAATTTTCTTCTCAGAATTGCAAGTTTATATCTCACAATTCTGAGTTTCTCTCACAATTCTGATTAAATTCACAATTCTGAGTTTCTGCAATAAAACAATTCTGCAATAATTTTGAAATATAAACAGAGTTGCAATTACTTTTTTTTCATCCAGTGGCGAAACAAGCTTCCATAAATAATAGAAAAGCAAATGCTATAAAACTTTTCCTTATAAGTTTACTTTATTTGTTTAACAGTTCGGTCTAATAATTTATCATTAAAACTGTTCGAAACAGACACCGCAAACTAATGAAGACAGAGAATGGGTGTTCTTTGCTCTGTCAAAATAAAAGTCCCGCTTCAGACACACTGGCCAAACAGAAAAACGTATATCCTGAATCCCAAAAATCCTATATATCGACTGATATATCAGCCTTGGCAATATATCGGCTGACCACTAAAACTGGGTGGCACTTTGGATGCAGCAGGCAGACAACAGTCACCTAAATTTCATCATTGCTTTAGACCTTTAGTGAAGAGTTTAAGAGCTATAACTGACCTTCCACCTTGATCTGGTTCCTCGTGCAGGAAGGACAAGGCAAGACGCTGAACTCCTCAGCCTGGTGCATTGAGTAGTCTGTGCTGGCCACCACGATCCTGTCGCCGAATGTCCATCCCTGTGGTTCATCCGCGAGCTCCAGAATACTACAGTTAGACAAAGTGTCTATGGAGATGGAGGCCTGTGGACGCACTGTTGAAGGACACAACACACACACATATTTAGCATGCACATATGGTCAATAACTGTCATGATCTTTATAAAGATTTATATGCATTGTTAGTCTAATCTGATCTGAGATCCATTAAAGATGCATGAAACACATGTGTGCATGAGCTGCATTTAATCTTATATTGCATTTTTTACATGACCAGTCAAAAGTCGACAGAAACGTTTCTCCTGAGCCAAGATCTTATGATCTCGTTTGTAATTAAATGATTGATAGATGACCCTTTAAAAACCAAATTTACTCATAAATCAAATCCAGATAGAGACATTTAGCCAAAGTAAAGTCATTGTGAGACACAAGGTTACATGATGACACTGCCGTATTTTACATGCCAACATTAATGAGGACATTATTCTTACATTTATGCATTTGGCAGGTGTTTTTATCCAAAGCATCTTGCAGTTCATTCAAGCAATGCATTTCATATGTGTTTCCTGGGAATCAAACTCGGGATCTTATAGTTGTTAGGACATCTTTTATATATTTTTATCCCTTAAAAGAGGAACTGAACGCATTAAATCCGAAGTAATTTTGAAAGTATGATTAATTGATCATGCATTCCTTGTTATGCATGAGAAAATACATAAAATAAGTTCATATAATGGCCACAATCTGTCAAAATGTGACAGGAATTCTTCAAAATGTCTTTCAAAGCAAAGACAACCAGATGAAGAATTTACTTGTAATCAGACGGAGAAAATTCCAAACTACGTGGCAGCATGTTAGCAATTATACGAATGGCATATTATCAACTAGCCTGGGCTGAATTTACAGAACGACAGTGGTTTGGATTAACACAAACCAATTTCAACCAATAAACAAAATGTTCTGATCCATTTTTGGGAAAATAAAACACTGAAACATGTAACTGATTAATCTAATACTTTGGGCATTTTTGTGACCTCTGAGTTCTCTTAAAATGATTGACAGGAGAAGCACAACATGTGTCACTTATGGGATTTGGACCTGCAATCTTTGAGTGAACTTGACTGACAATAAAATGTCAGTTTTGGTGCACTCATGCACTCCAGATTATGTTTAGTGGAATAAAATCAATGTGAAAAATTACAAAGTAGAGCGGGAAGTATATTTCTGAAGCTTTCCCATCCATTTTTGTCCTTTATCTGCTTTTCTTTTTCACGGAGGTTTTAGTGAATGCCGGTACGAGACTCGAACCCGCAACCTTTGGGTTACGAGTCCGACTCTCTAACCATTAGGCCACGACTTCCCCTTTATTCAATAAGTGTGAGTTGTCTGAAAACAGCTGACATTTAGCAGAAATTGTCCGAAAAGGCCTCAGAGTTGTTGAGGTGGAAGTCATCACAAATCACTTATAAAGGACGTTTTTACCAAATTCTCATTACTTTTGACAGAAATGACTTCTGAAATTCAACATCAACATCTTAAAGTAAGCATCAAACGTCATGCACAAACCATATCGTTTGTGTAATCTGACATGTTAAAGCAAAAGCAGGACATTTAATGAGAAAAAAATGTTGGACAGGACTTTACCCATCAAGAATTGATTGGATTGTGAAAAATTAATTGTGTTCGGAAGGAACGAAATGCCAAAAAATAATAATAATAATAATTTTAGAAAATCTTTTCCAAAAAATACAATAAAATAAAATAAGTGCCCAAACCAAAATGAAGAATCAAAGGCACAGAAATAATGCATCTTAGATGAATCTATAAATACAAAAGATTTCCATTGACGTCACATTGCTGCTTGCAGCTGCAGTGGTGTGAGCGTTGCTAATTAGTGAGGAAAGTCTCAAGCACAAGCATCTGTCAAGCGTGGATGTAGATAATGTTTTATTTGTTTAATTTATTCACTTTTGTGATTTGATTAACTTGATTTGATCTGTACAGGGCTATTGTCATCCATCCTACCCACATTTTTGGCTTCAAGACTGTTTATCCATTGACGGGGGGTGGCAAAATGTAGCACAGGGAGCTGCTTGGAAAAAGATAAGCAGTAAGACAATTAATTTTTAATAACAGGGACGAACAGAGAGTGGGCACAATCCCACAAAGCTGCCCCAAATATGTGCCACTCATCCCTATGCCGTACCAGAGACTGTACTTAGACAACTGTCTTTCTGCTTAAAGATCAAGGGCCCTATCATACACCCAGCGCAATGTGGCACCAGGCGCGACGCAAGTGTTTTTTGCTAGTTTCAGCCCGACGCAGTTGTCATTTTCACGTCCTGCGCCACGTTGTTTAAATAGCAAATGCATTTGCGCTCATTTGTGCACCCATGGGCGTGCTGGTCTGAAAATGAGGTGTGTTCAGGCGCATTGTTGGCACGTTGCTATTTTGAGGCAACTGAAATAGACTGCGCCATTGACCAACTAAAACCTGGTCTAAAGTCTGGCGCAATTTTTTATGTTTTTTTTGTTATTTAAATATTATTATTGTGTACATAAATATATAAATGCCTACATGTCATAATGGATAGTCTTTGCATATATCAGAATTACGTGCACGAGCAGATCCGTTCCCTCACTAAAGAAGCCCTCCGTTTTTTCCGCTTGTAAATTCCGCCGTGTAAATAGCAAATCCGCCATGGCGCAAGCGCAACTGGCTTTTAAAGGGAATGGGACTCAGAACAGAGACTCTGATTGGTTTATGGCACGTTACGCCCAAAACACACCCATTACTCATTAAGAGAATAGGGACAACCCTTTTAGACCATGCGCCGGGTGCGCCGACCATTTTTCCCGTCGTTAAACTAGCAAAAGTGGATTTGGACATGCCCTAAGCACAAATGCGCCGTGCACTTATGGTCTAACCATGCACTTAGATCATTAAAATAGGGCCCCAAAGGTTTCACAAATAATTGATGAAGTCTATCTCACATATCATGCCTGTTAAACAGAATAAAACAGATGGGAAATATATATTGATCAAATAACTGCAGCCTTGGTGAGCATTAAAGACTTCAAAATCATAAAAATAAAATAAAAATTCTGACCCCAAACTTTTAAACAGTAGTGTAATGTGTACAACAGGGTTATTAAAGTTAACTAAAACTGAAACTATAACTAAAAACCATCTAAAACCATAAAAAAAAACAACATACAAAACAAAACAAAAAAATAAAAAATAAAGAAATAAAATATTTCAGCTAGTTGCCAAGGCAACATTTCTATTTTTGGTTTAACTTGATGTACAAAAATAACTAAAACAGAAATAAAAATTAATAAAAAACTAGTATATAAAAAAACGATGAAAAATGACAAAAACACAAGAAAAATCACACAAAAAATGAAAACAGAAAATATAAACATAAAAACGGACAAAATATTAAAATATTAAATATTATTTTAATATATTAAATATATATCGTGAATAGTACCTCACTGATACAAAAATAACCTGGTGTATGAAAGGACGCCAAAACTGGAATGGATGTGATTTGTTTAAGAATGCACATTATATAGGCCAATATTATCATTTTATTATTTGTCTGATTAGGCCAGACTTAGATGATTTTATTTTTTCACTTTTAAATGAGTAAATCCTATTCTTTGTCATTGTTTCTGCTGTGCTGTTGATTATAAGGTTGTAACACCTAATTTTACTTACAGTATAGGAAATATATAATTGTTTGGTCAAATGTAACAGCATATCCAAACGTTTGTTACGACAAAGGTAAGCAGCCGTGCCATTTGACCCTATGTATGGACAGATATGCATACTGCTGCTATTCATTTTCATTGCATGCAAAAGAGCAGCTTGAGGTGCATTATACTAAAATCACCAATTGTGTTCTATGAAACAGAGTTGTAAAGGTATTGGAGTGACATGAGTAACTGATAGAAAAGCGTTTCTCCGGAAGCCAAAAGCAGACTGCTTCAAACATACCGAGCTTGCCGCACAGGAAACGCACACGGTAGTTGTGGCAAATCCCATCCACCTGCTCTTTGTTGAGGCACACAAAGCCATACTTTCTGTCAAACTTGGAGAAGACTTCTCCTGTCATGTTGGCAGGGATGCTGTCAAGAGTTTCAGCCTGAAGGCAAAGGAAGACATTTTTAAATACAGTGAAACACCTCACATACACTACCGTTCAAAAGTTTGGGTCAGTAAGATTTTTTTTTAAAGAAATTAATTCTTTTATTTGGCAAGGATGCATTGATCAAAAGTGACAGTAAAGACATTTATAATGTTACAAAAGATTTCTATTTCAAATAAATGCTGTTCTTTTGAACTCAAAGAATCCTAAAGAATCCTTTTCACAAAAAATATGAAGCAGCACAACTTTTTTCAACATTGATAATAATAAGAAATGTTTCTTGAGCAGCAAATCAACATATTTGAATGATTTCTGAAGGATCGTGTGACACTGAAGACTGGAGCAATGATGCTGAAAATTCAGCTTTGATCACAGAAATAAATTGCATTTTAAAATATATTCAAATAGAAAACAGATATTTTAAATTGTAATAATATTTCACAATATTACTGTTTTTACTGTATTTTTTTTTAATCAAATAAATGCAGCCTTGGTGAGCAGAAGACACTTCTTTTAAAAACATTAAAATGACCCCAAACTTTTGAATAGTAGTGTAATGTGTACAAACATATGTGATTTATTGAAGTATGCACAATATATTGGCCAATATTATCATTTTTAAATTATTATTTGTCTGATTAGTTCAATGTTATATTTTATTTTTGTCTCATTTTTTCACATTCAAAACAGTCAACATTTATTCTATGTCATTGTTTCTTCTGTGCTGGATATTATAAGGTTTTAATGCCTGATTACACTTACAATAAATAGTATTTTGTGGTTTAAAAACAAAGCAAAACATTTGACCACCATACTGATTATCGGCCATAACATAAAATGTGAAAATTTTGAAACTGCGTGTAATTTTTACAAAAAATAAGCATTTAGTAATTTAGTAAGTACACTCTCAGAAAAAAAGGTAAAAAGCTATCATTTGGGTGGTACCCTAAGGTATGCTACAAAAGGTAAATGGTACATCTTTATACCTTGTTCACTCATAAAAGGTACCTATTAGTACTTCAAAAGTACATATAAGTAGATTATGAAAAGGTACCACCCTAGTGACAGTTTTGTACCTTTTTTTTCAGAGAGTGTAAGCAGTAAGTTAGTATTCCATTTCAAACACATGTTTTTACCTCAATATCAAGAGGGTTACTGCACGAACGCTCTGGAAAAGCTTTGTGGAGGTCGGTCAGTTTCTCCCAGTCACCTGACCCCCTCTCGTCATCGCGGTCAAACCACTCAGTCCATTCAGCCTCTAAAAAAACCACATGAACAGACACACCGATTAAAGCGCTGCCCGACAGACAGGCTCTGTGTAGATATTAGTCTCATTTACATCTTTAATCTTCCTGTTTTGCCTGTCAAAGCCTATTTATGCAGAGATAATTGCAGTTCGCCCTCCCTGTTTTGCTGTCTGCATTGCCAGACCTACAGGGAGTTCAGCCAACTTTTGTTGCATTGCATTCAAATCAAACCAAACAAAATAAAAAGACAACTCTGCCATGCAATTGAAAAGATGTTCCTCCTTCACTCTCCGCTACGCTCAGGGCAGAAATCTCAAGTGTTCACGCTGTTCAGGGGATACTTGAAAATGATTAGGAGCTATGACAAATTATAAAGAGCCCTTCAATGCAAAAGAGCTCTCAGAATCCACTCCAAGAGTGTGATGGAGAATTTACTGTGTATATGAACATGTGAAAAGTGAACTGGTGTCAGAGTGCAGTGTTGGGGGAACGCATTACAAGTAGTGTGAGTTACGTAATCAGACACACTTTATTCAAGTAACTAGTAAAGCAATGCATTACTTTTTAATTTACAAGAAAATATCTGAGTTACTTTTTTAAATAAGTAATAGAAGTTACTTTGTTTTCCAATTTATTGACTGACAGCCATCATATTGAGAGAAACCAATCTAATAAGCCAAACTGACTTTAGATAAACATAACATTTGTGTTTCTTTCTTTTTTTATTGCTGAAAAGTGATGAACTGCAAATCAGAATATTAGAATGATTTCTGAAGGATCATGTGACACTGAAGACTGGAGTAATGATGCTGAAAATTCAGCTTTGATCACAGGAATAAATTACGTTGTTGCTAAAACCCCCTTAGCTGTTATAAATTCACTGTAAACCACTGCTTCACAGGGCTTATTGCTTTTATAAAACGGTTATTCCATATATGTAGTAAGGTTTCACAAAATAAAACAGAACAAATAAAGTACAACGCCCCTTAGCTGTTATAAATTCACTGTAAACCACTGCTTCTTGGGGCTTATTGCTTTATTTTAAAATAGATTCACAAAGAAAACAGTTATTTATAATTGTAATTCACAATATTTAAGTTTTTGTTGTATTTTGGATCAAATAAACACAACCTTGGTGAGCGTAAGAGACTTCTTTCAAAAATATTTATTATTATAAATATTTAAGTATTAGATACATAACAACCCCCCCCCGCCTTTAAAAGTTAACTTTTAGGAGTGCAATAGCATATCAATGGTCTCAAAGCTAAAAGCATTTTATGAGCCCCAACTTGTTCCCGGAATTCCAGAATAAATTTCACCCACTTTTCCCCATCTGTGCACTGTAATCATACGGCAGGACTTTAATTCTACATCTAAATGAGTTCATTCTCTGCCCATAATAAGATCTTGCACACTTGTTAACTAAATTATCACTTTGGTGATGAACAAACAGATGGCATCTTCAAAATGGAGCTGTTCTGTGCGACTGTGTGATTGAGGCGCTGGTGGAGGATGTACAGGTGTAAGTGGTGGGTTGGGTAATTAAGCTGCTGGGACTCTGGGGCGGACATACAGACGCCACGCGGATATTAGTTAACAGCGCCGAGGATTGTGGGATATTGGGAGAGATTCTCAGGGAGATTGAGAAACTGGAGGTGGAGGGGAACCAAATATAGCATGTTGGATCCTTATGAATCCTGATTAACATCATTCACACATCATATGGGCGAAGAGTCTTGAAGATTCATTTTTGCAGCGTTATTTAATCTACTTGCACTTTGCGCTATACCTTTTTTGGAAAACGGAATGCTGTATGGCTAAATTAAGATATGTGCAATTAATAGTCCTTAGCAGCTGCTGTCTCTTCCATGCTAATTCCTGAATTTTCTTCAATTCATATCTGAATTTTCAGTGTGACATGATCCTTCATAAATCATTCTAATTTGCTGATTTGAGGCTCAAGAAACATTTCTGATCATTATCAATGGTGAAATCAGTTGTGCTGCTTCATATTTTTGTGGGAACAGTGATACATTGATTTTCAGGATGAATAGAATGTTCAGAATGTATTTGAAATATAGATCTTTTGTAACATTCTAAACGATTTTACTGTCACTTTTGATCAATTTAATGCATCCTTGCTGAATAAAAGTAATAATTTATTTTGAAAAAAAAAAAAAAAACATTCTGAACAGTAGTCTATATATATTTTAAACATCAAATATGGTAATATATTGTAATTGGCTATGATTGTGTTCTGCATTTTCTTTCAGACCAAGGGTTGCACATTTCCTGTCATGTTCTATTTTTGTCCATCTGTAAAATACTGTAGCATTTGGCATTTTTAATGTGACATTGATATCTTCTCTTGCAGGAAAAATAACGCTTGTTCTGCAAAGAGCTTTTTTGTTTTGTTTTACCAACCACTGAGTTGCAGGTTCTTGGCCTTTTCATTTTTCTCTGCTCTCACAATGTGAAAGAGACCTTAGATTTAATAAACAATATCACATGAATATAGCCACCGGACTACACTTGTTTCTCTCCTCAAATCTTCTCTCATTTATTTTCACAGGGGCACTTTAAAGTGTCTTTTCTTCATTTTTAATCCACTAGTATCTTTGACTGTGAAAATGTTTCTAAAGTAAAGAAATGCAACAGACCCAATACCTCCTTTTTAATCAGTCAATACAACGGAAAATGTCAGTCATTCTTTTTAAATTTCAGTAAATGGTGGAACAAGTCTTCTGAAGTCATGTGATCACATTGTGTGAGATGGTGATGATTTTATGGTGCTTTTTGTCAATTTCAGAGCCTAACAGTCTCTATTATGCTGACCCTACACTGTTATTTTTATTTATTATATATAAAATATATAAAAATATTTGTAATAAATAAATGTATGTATCATATTTTTGTATTTTTACTTAATAACATTTAAATATAATGATCTAATTATAATACATTTACATATTTATTTGTAATAAAACAGATTTTAATATAATATGAAATTATATATATGGATTGAATTGAATATAATTGTAATAAATGTACAAATTATATTTATTTCTTATATAATAAACTATAATATATTTTAATATATGTTGATAAATTGAATATAATTGCAATGTTAATAAATGTACATATCAGATTTATTTCTTATATAATAAAATATGATATAAATATTATATAAATGTAATTAATGTAAACAATATATTAGAACATAAAAATATAATGTAAAAATATAATGTGTGTGTGTGTGTATAAATATATTTTTGAAAACATTAACATTTTTGTGGAAACTGACAATTTTGAATATTTTGATGACAAAGTTCAAAGGAACAGCATTTTTTTGAACATTATAAATGATCAATTTAATGCATCTTTCCTTTATAAAAGTATTATCTTCATGCAAAGATTTTCCTCTCGCAAAGATAATATGCCTTCATAAGACTTGAAATATACATTATGATGCTTTTATGCAGTTTTTTTTTGTTGTAGTTGCTGCTGTTTTGAAAGTTAACAGCCCCTATTCTGCTAAACTTCTCCTTTTGTGCTCCACGGATGATAAAATACACCAAGAGAGTGAGTAAATAAATAATAACATAAAAAAATAATAACATTTTTTGAGTGAACTATTCCATTAAGTTTTGCTGGTCCACCAGCTAGACCAACAACAAACCAGCATAAACCATCCTGGACCTGCAAACGAGTCCTGTGTGTGTGTTTAGTAGCAGTGGTGAAGCGTGTTTGTACCTTGAACCCACTGACTGATGGTGGTGATGGTGAAATGCTCTCCGTAACCCGAGTGAAACACCCGAGAGCTCCTGGCCTCAGACGAAGCCTTGGTTCCTGAACACACAAACACACACAAAACCCCAGCATCAGCTCGCTTTCAAGTTACTTCGTTTCCATGCTCCTGTTTGCTTTCCATCGCTGGGCAAACAAGTGGGCAAAAGAGGCTCACCCTGATAGACGGCATGATCCTCGACCGTTGAGGACGCATCCCCTTTGATTGTAATAAAACTCCACGGATGCCTACAGAGAAACACACAGGAGAGAGAGGAAGGTGTGTGAGGGACAAATAAGTTTGAAGAGTTGGCCATGAATAAGTTGTCCCTCCTAGACAAACATTCTGACTTTCACTGCTGTAAATGATGTTGACTTATGGTGTGATTGGCGGCTCGCGCTTCTCAGAGAGGATTGGGTAATTACAATGCCAGAGTTTCCCATCAGCTCCTGCTCCACTCTGAGAGAAACAGCCCGACACCATCATCAGGACAATTTTCTTCAGCTAGACCAGACTGACAGGCCAAAGAGGTGTCGCTGCTGTCCAGTGACACCTGACGATGCAGATATTTTGGTAGAAATGAGAGCTCAAGCATTTTCTCAGAAGCCAAAGTGCCTCAGTCCAACTTTCTGCTCAGATAGACTCCGTTTTTGTGAGGTTGTTGACATGGTCTTTTAAATGTGACCAATATTAGTGGGTCTGAAACATTTAAATGTGAGCGATTGTAAAGTTTAGGAACAAATGAGTTTCCCAGGCATCAGATGTTACACAGATTCTGGATTGTAGCTTGGTGTTTCATTAAACATTTTAATTACTCCAAAGTTGTTATCTGTCACAGCTATGCTAATACTATTCTCACAGCCAAGCTTCACTCGTGTAAACAACAATTTCATTCGAACGAGCCACAGCATTTCCTAACCGTCCCAGAGAAAAATCCCTCAGAGGTTGATGTTTTCGGTTTCATTTAAATATCAGCTTTGTCTCATATGTTACTCCTAAAATCCCACAGGAGAAAGCAAACTTAAATGAGATGATTGTTGATGCTCAGACAGAGCATACAGCTATAAATGAAAGAGATCTCTGATTTTTCATTCCTAATTCATAACGATCTGCAGCCCATTTGCAATGCTCTAGAATTCATTCTAGTAATTTTCTAGTAATGACTTCATAAATTCATGCAATTTATATTCCATAAACAGAAAGGGCTTCCCAAACCCTGTTCCTGGAGATGGACCATCCCACAAAATTCAGTTCCAACTCTAATCAAACACACCTGAAACAGCCAATCACGTGCTGCATCCCAATTTCATTATTATCCATCCAAAATAGTATACAATTAGAATGAGATTTTATGCTTTGGTAGATTTTCATAATGTGCACCTGCATGCTTTTTAGGCTAATATTGCACACAATCCTTTGTGCAACAGAATAAATTTCAGATTAATTAAACTGATGATTTCAAACTGGCTTGCTGTTTGCATTTTTATGCTTTCTTTTTTTTTGTTACCCTTTTTTATATTCCAGTCTGTCAAGCACTTTGAGTTGCATTTTATGTATGAAAGCAGGAAAGGTGCTATACCAGTAAAATGCATTATTATTATGTATTTTTCTCCACACCCTTGAGGCATATTTTATGCATTTCCATCAAACGCTTCATAAAAGTTTCCTCTAGTTTGTAAGCTCTATTCGAGTTGTGTGCAGGAAGGTAGGACTACAGGGACAGGGTTTGCCCCTGATTTAGATGCTATTTCAAGAAATATATTTCACCGGTCTCAGACCAGTGGCGATACAAAGAGGAAAATGTGAATGCAGCCAAGCTGACTGACACACGCATACCTGACTGGACCAGATTGCCCTAAATTCGGTGTCCAATTCTCAACTAATGCTAAAGAAAATTCTAGCCCGGTCATGGATAAGCAACTGTTGCTAAGTTGGAAACTGGTCATCGTACCGGAATCCAAGTCGATGGAAGTGTTGGCTACCCAGCTTAGTGAGAGCCTTTTTAGCCAGATCCTCCAGGTTGTTGGATCCTTCATCATTAACCACCATGGCCAAGATCTGCCCGGTTTCCACCTCGTCTACATACTGGGCCAGTCGTCTGCTCTCGTCCTTGCTCCTATACGTGTCAAACCTACACACACACACATACACACGCACAAACGTAAAAGTGGGTCATGGAGATTAATCATAGACCAGTCAAGGAACGTTACAGAAGCCAGTAAGCATACTGATTATGAATGATTTTTCTGAAGGCTGTGATTCAACAACAGACGCTCATTTCTGTGACGAAAAATAGTCAAAGATCAATCGTCTGCGATGATGCCAACTTGGAAGCGCTGTTTGTTTTGACAGTCGATTTGTAATTACTGTTTTAATTCCAACCGCACATTAAAGCCATCGGTTAGTTGGTTTTGCATGATGTACTGAAGTAACAACCTTTCATCTGTCAAGAAGCAAGCATGCATTAATTAGAAATGAACTTTAAGAGCAAAAAATGTTGAGGGGAGATGGTGTCCCAATGACCTATCAGTGTGCAGCACATCTCCAGTCTTCGGGTTGATGACGTGAATGATGACGCCTCTGTTGCCCCAGCTCCTTTCGAAACGGTAACTGTTCTCATTACCCTGCCCAGGATGGAGGGTTTTGTTCAGGAAAGTCCATGACAGCTTCTTTTCACCGTGAATCTCCAAGGTTCCTCCAGTTCCTACGCCAATGTACTTGCGGCCAAAATAACTGTGTTCGACCTCGCTGTCGTCAGACCTTTTTCAAAACAACAACAAATCAGATTAGCAAATCGTCCCATGCATTTAGCATTGAAGAGAATGCTTTTTAAATTCCCGATTTAAGATTGCAAATGATTGTGATATGAATTTTATTTATTTGTTTACTTGTCAGCAGCAAGGCTACTCTTACTAAACAAAAATGTAAGAGAATATACTGGAAAATATAATGTGATGTATTAAATAATACATTTCCATATATGGGAAACTAAAGATTATATTTTTCAATATACTGCAATATATGCATGGCTATATATTGATACATATAAAAATATATAGCAATAAATGCAAAAATTGCTTTAGTGAAACACTGAGTCAGTGAATCATTCATTAATGTGATTTGTTCAAAATTGCTGATTCATTCAGGAATTAAACAAAAGTGACTTTGTGAGTGAGTCATTGAATCATTCATTGAACCAGTTTATTCAACAATTAATTTAAATTAATAAATATTTGTATGTAAAAATTTTGGAATGACAAATTGTTTTTGCCATCTTTCGCCCTAGTGACAAGTAGGGTTGCAAAAAAGGTGGAAAATTTCCAGTAAATTTCGGAAACATTCCAGAAATTTTGGAAACTTTCCAGGATATTTTGGAATATTCCAGGGATTTCTGGAAAGTTTCCGGAAATTTACCGGAAATTTTCCACCCATTTGCAACCCTAGTGACAAGTGATATTTAGTCTACAGTATTATGTTTTTATTTACGTAGTTATGGGAAAATTATTATGGCAAATATTATTCAAATTACCATTCAACTTCCTGTGAGGTTTGGCCAGTTCAATTCAAATTTACTGTCAAGAATTGAATGGGAGTCAATTGTCTGATTCTGAATTTAGCACAAAACCTTCAGATTTACTTAAAATGACAGGCTTAGAACATTTCTATCTGTCAAGTTCTCCAAAACTTTCTCTACTCTGTAAGTGCCTTTATGAAGGCTGCAGGAGTGCTTTAGCAGGTCTGATGATTTTTCAAAGCCTATATTCATACCTGCCAAAGAGAGAGATGGTGAGGTTGCCTTTGTAAGGACATTCTGGACTGCCAATGTGAAGTTCACCCTTGTTCCCGATGAGGATGTGCTTAGCCCGCAGAAAAATGGGTCGACTGGAATCGGCGATCACAAGCTTCCCTAAAAAAGAACAAGAGAATCAAACCAATCCTGATCTTTCACCCTTGATTTTCAACCAGTGAGCATGCAGGAGGTTCTCCAATTCTAGTTCTAAAAGAACAAATAGTTGGTTACTTTTTGGCACGGATTGTGATGGAATTCCCCCATCAAACTCTAGAATATTCCACGCTCAGGGCCATTCATCTGAAATGTGTTTTGATTTAAGCCTGTCATGGCTCATGTCAAACTTGACCTTCATCATGAGGGATGTAAATCTTCATGGCACTTTAATGTTGTGGAGATGTTTGAAAGAGGTTTTATTAGGAAGATCTACCTCCGTTGAGGATCTTGATGGAATGGACAGTCGCGGATGAGGTGAGGACAACTTTGCGGCCGTAACCGATGGTGACTCTGTGGGCTTCATTGTGTCCAGGAGTCCAGGGTTGTAGACCAGGCAACTTATCTGGACAAACTGGAAAAGATATTTGTTTAAATGTAAATAATCACACAGAAGACCTCAAAAGAACAAGTTACGTTCAGAAATACTTTTCATTAAAAAAGAGAAATAAAACTTCCCTATGAACGTACTATGAAAACATACCACGACTTTCAGAACTCAAAATGTCCTTTCCAAGAAGAAAAAACATGACAACCATAATAAATTGACCTCAGGGTCACAAATGTATGATAGGCCTACTGCAAGGACAAAACTTCAAATGAAACAAACATTTTAAGATGTCAACAGATATGACCTTTATATCTCAGATGTCTAGACTAAAAATTGCCCATGATAACTCTTCGGTTCATCTGTTATTATTGCTCTGATAAAAAGAAGCCAGTGGTTGAACCACAGGCGGATGTTTCTGACTGCAATCAGACTTTTAAGTGTCATCACATATTAAAAAGGTCTCATTCTTCCCTTTAATGCTGTAAAAACCTCTGAGAAGCCACGCACTTGATTTGAATACACACGGCACATCTCCAGACCCAGAGCAGCTGGGAACTTCCATCATGAGCATTTCCATATCTCTGCTTTGAAATGAGAGTAAAGGGCTTCACTGAGCTTTCTAATGCATTTTCTTCTGCGTTACAAAAAGTCAAGGCCTTGAGATGCAGCGACACAAATAATGACAGTAATAATCACCCAGAGGAACGGCTTATTGCTCTTTCATAGCTCAGGAGATTTGGGTTATCATGTTAAATGTTCATTTACATATCAATGGAAATAGAAGAAATAGAAATAGCTGAGTATAGAGTTTACTCTCAGAATTAAGAGTAAATTAAATAATTAAATCACTTACATTTACAAATAAATTTAATTCGGTGTTTAGCTGAAATAAAATATTAACAATAGATGAAAATCTTGAAAATGAAAATTACAAACTTAAGATTGGCAAATGCTGCTATGATAACTGAAATAATTAAGCTGAAAAACTAAACATACTAAAACTAAAACTGAAATATAAATAAAATGAACGAAAAATAAAAAAGCTAAAACAATATATAAAAAAATAGTAAAATAACAATCATTGTAATAAATAAAAAATAATTAAAATGTTGATAGCACAACTGGAGAAATTGTCTTTTTTTTCAAGAGAAGCATGAAAAGGCTTAAGCAGAAATCTCCAATTGCTCTTCAATTAATTTTCTTGCTGTCTAGGCCAAACTGATGAGATATTAAAGAGATCTAATTTTTTATTTTTCTTACCTGAGGGAGTACTAACCCAAGTTGCAATTAAAAATGATGAATTTAGCACATGTCGTGAAGATGTTTGGGAGGATACAGTCAATTACTGGGAGCGAGAGATTTGCATCAGACCAATTATAAAGTTCATAATCAGGATTCACTTCAGCTACTTGTAAAATTGCTTCGGATGGACAGCTGACGTGGTGGGTCACCTAACTGTAGTGCAGAGGTCTCTAATAAAGGGATCAAACACACTCTCATGCATTTGTCTTTCCTGTTATAAATCAAATCATGCAATGAAGAAATAAAGGAATAGTTATCCAAAAATTAAAAAGAATAGTTCACCCAAAAATGAAAATTCATAAAGATGTACTCACCCTCAGGCCATCCAAGATGTAGATGAGTTTGTTTCTTCATCAGAACAGATTTGGAGAAATGTAGCATTACATCACTTGCTCACCAGTGGATGCTCTGCAGTGAATGGGTGCCGTCAGAATGAGAGTCCAAACAGCTGATAAAAACATCACAATAATCCACAAGCAATCCACACCACTCCAGTCCATCAGTTGATGTGTCGTGATGTGAAAAGCTGCGTGTTTGTAAGAAACAAATCCATCATTAAGATGTTTTAATTTCAAACCGTTGCTTCCAGCTAAAATACAAGTCCTCAAGTGAAAACAGTTCTAAACAAATATGTGGGTGAATTTCGATGTGCGACAACAACAGGGCATGGACCTTTTTAACTGGAGGAAACGTTATTATGGATTATGTATTTTGGCCAGAAGTGACAGTTTAAAGTTAAAGGGGTCATATGATGTTGCTAAAAAGAGCATTATTTT
>NW_015551075.1:1304991-1309150 GCF_001515605.1 Sinocyclocheilus anshuiensis | reverse complement strand
TTTTTAAGGCTGTGATTTAATAACAGACGTTCATTTCTGTGATGAAAAATAGTCATAGATCAATCGCCTGTGAAGATGCCAACTTGGAAGCGCTGTTTGTTTTGACAGTCGATTTGTAATTACTGTTTTAATTCCAACCGCACATTAAAGCCATCGGTTAGTTGGTTTTGCATGATGTACTGAAGTAACAACCTTTCATCTGTCAAGAAGCAAGCATGCATTAATTAGAAATGAACTTTAAGAGCAAAAAATGTTGAGGGGAGATGGTGTCCCAATGACCTATCAGTGTGCAGCACATCTCCAGTCTTCGGGTTGATGACGTGAATGATGACGCCTCTGTTGCCCCAGCTCCTTTCGAAACGGTAACTGTTCTCATTACCCTGCCCAGGATGGAGGGTTTTGTTCAGGAAAGTCCATGACAGCTTCTTTTCACCGTGAATCTCCAAGGTTCCTCCAGTTCCTACGCCAATGTACTTGCGGCCAAAATAACTGTGTTCGACCTCGCTGTCGTCAGACCTTTTTCAAAACAACAACAAATCAGATTAGCAAATCGTCCCATGCATTTAGCATTGAAGAGAATGCTTTTTAAATTCCCGATTTAAGATTGCAAATGATTGTGATATGAATTTTATTTATTTGTTTACTTGTCAGCAGCAAGGCTACTCTTACTAAACAAAAATGTAAGAGAATATACTGGAAAATATAATGTGATGTATTAAATAATACATTTCCATATATGGGAAACTAAAGATTATATTTTTCAATATACTGCAATATATGCATGGCTATATATTGATACATATAAAAATATATAGCAATAAATGCAAAAATTGCTTTAGTGAAACACTGAGTCAGTGAATCATTCATTAATGTGATTTGTTCAAAATTGCTGATTCATTCAGGAATTAAACAAAAGTGACTTTGTGAGTGAGTCATTGAATCATTCATTGAACCAGTTTATTCAACAATTAATTTAAATTAATAAATATTTGTATGTAAAAATTTTGGAATGACAAATTGTTTTTGCCATCTTTCGCCCTAGTGACAAGTAGGGTTGCAAAAAAGGTGGAAAATTTCCAGTAAATTTCGGAAACATTCCAGAAATTTTGGAAACTTTCCAGGATATTTTGGAATATTCCAGGGATTTCTGGAAAGTTTCCGGAAATTTACCGGAAATTTTCCACCCATTTGCAACCCTAGTGACAAGTGATATTTAGTCTACAGTATTATGTTTTTATTTACGTAGTTATGGGAAAATTATTATGGCAAATATTATTCAAATTACCATTCAACTTCCTGTGAGGTTTGGCCAGTTCAATTCAAATTTACTGTCAAGAATTGAATGGGAGTCAATTGTCTGATTCTGAATTTAGCACAAAACCTTCAGATTTACTTAAAATGACAGGCTTAGAACATTTCTATCTGTCAAGTTCTCCAAAACTTTCTCTACTCTGTAAGTGCCTTTATGAAGGCTGCAGGAGTGCTTTAGCAGGTCTGATGATTTTTCAAAGCCTATATTCATACCTGCCAAAGAGAGAGATGGTGAGGTTGCCTTTGTAAGGACATTCTGGACTGCCAATGTGAAGTTCACCCTTGTTCCCGATGAGGATGTGCTTAGCCCGCAGAAAAATGGGTCGACTGGAATCGGCGATCACAAGCTTCCCTAAAAAAGAACAAGAGAATCAAACCAATCCTGATCTTTCACCCTTGATTTTCAACCAGTGAGCATGCAGGAGGTTCTCCAATTCTAGTTCTAAAAGAACAAATAGTTGGTTACTTTTTGGCACGGATTGTGATGGAATTCCCCCATCAAACTCTAGAATATTCCACGCTCAGGGCCATTCATCTGAAATGTGTTTTGATTTAAGCCTGTCATGGCTCATGTCAAACTTGACCTTCATCATGAGGGATGTAAATCTTCATGGCACTTTAATGTTGTGGAGATGTTTGAAAGAGGTTTTATTAGGAAGATCTACCTCCGTTGAGGATCTTGATGGAATGGACAGTCGCGGATGAGGTGAGGACAACTTTGCGGCCGTAACCGATGGTGACTCTGTGGGCTTCATTGTGTCCAGGAGTCCAGGGTTGTAGACCAGGCAACTTATCTGGACAAACTGGAAAAGATATTTGTTTAAATGTAAATAATCACACAGAAGACCTCAAAAGAACAAGTTACGTTCAGAAATACTTTTCATTAAAAAAGAGAAATAAAACTTCCCTATGAACGTACTATGAAAACATACCACGACTTTCAGAACTCAAAATGTCCTTTCCAAGAAGAAAAAACATGACAACCATAATAAATTGACCTCAGGGTCACAAATGTATGATAGGCCTACTGCAAGGACAAAACTTCAAATGAAACAAACATTTTAAGATGTCAACAGATATGACCTTTATATCTCAGATGTCTAGACTAAAAATTGCCCATGATAACTCTTCGGTTCATCTGTTATTATTGCTCTGATAAAAAGAAGCCAGTGGTTGAACCACAGGCGGATGTTTCTGACTGCAATCAGACTTTTAAGTGTCATCACATATTAAAAAGGTCTCATTCTTCCCTTTAATGCTGTAAAAACCTCTGAGAAGCCACGCACTTGATTTGAATACACACGGCACATCTCCAGACCCAGAGCAGCTGGGAACTTCCATCATGAGCATTTCCATATCTCTGCTTTGAAATGAGAGTAAAGGGCTTCACTGAGCTTTCTAATGCATTTTCTTCTGCGTTACAAAAAGTCAAGGCCTTGAGATGCAGCGACACAAATAATGACAGTAATAATCACCCAGAGGAACGGCTTATTGCTCTTTCATAGCTCAGGAGATTTGGGTTATCATGTTAAATGTTCATTTACATATCAATGGAAATAGAAGAAATAGAAATAGCTGAGTATAGAGTTTACTCTCAGAATTAAGAGTAAATTAAATAATTAAATCACTTACATTTACAAATAAATTTAATTCGGTGTTTAGCTGAAATAAAATATTAACAATAGATGAAAATCTTGAAAATGAAAATTACAAACTTAAGATTGGCAAATGCTGCTATGATAACTGAAATAATTAAGCTGAAAAACTAAACATACTAAAACTAAAACTGAAATATAAATAAAATGAACGAAAAATAAAAAAGCTAAAACAATATATAAAAAAATAGTAAAATAACAATCATTGTAATAAATAAAAATTTATTAAAATGTTGATAGCACAACTGGAGAAATTGTCTTTTTTTTCAAGAGAAGCATGAAAAGGCTTAAGCAGAAATCTCCAATTGCTCTTCAATTAATTTTCTTGCTGTCTAGGCCAAACTGATGAGATATTAAAGAGATCTAATTTTTTATTTTTCTTACCTGAGGGAGTACTAACCCAAGTTGCAATTAAAAATGATGAATTTAGCACATGTCGTGAAGATGTTTGGGAGGATACAGTCAATTACTGGGAGCAAGAGATTTGCATCAGACCAATTATAAAGTTCATAATCAGGATTCACTTCAGCTACTTGTAAAATTGCTTCGGATGGACAGCTGACGTGGTGGGTCACCTAACTGTAGTGCAGAGGTCTCTAATAAAGGGATCAAACACACTCTCATGCATTTGTCTTTCCTGTTATAAATCAAATCATGCAATGAAGAAATAAAGGAATAGTTATCCAAAAATTAAAAAGAATAGTTCACCCAAAAATGAAAATTCATAAAGATGTACTCACCCTCAGGCCATCCAAGATGTAGATGAGTTTGTTTCTTCATCAGAACAGATTTGGAGAAATGTAGCATTACATCACTTGCTCACCAGTGGATGCTCTGCAGTGAATGGGTGCCGTCAGAATGAGAGTCCAAACAGCTGATAAAAACATCACAATAATCCACAAGCAATCCACACCACTCCAGTCCATCAGTTGATGTGTCGTGATGTGAAAAGCTGCGTGTTTGTAAGAAACAAATCCATCATTAAGATGTTTTAATTTCAAACCGTTGCTTCCAGCTAAAATACAAGTCCTCAAGTGAAAACAGTTCTAAACAAATATGTGGGTGAATTTCGATGTGCGACAACAACAGGGCATGGACCTTTTTAACTGGAGGAAACGTTATTATGGATTATGTATTTTGGCCAGAAGTGACAGTTTAAAGTTAAAGGGGTCATATGATGTTGCTAAAAAGAG
>NW_015551075.1:1304482-1304686 GCF_001515605.1 Sinocyclocheilus anshuiensis | reverse complement strand
AAGAGCTTGCAACACTCCAAAGAGAAAGGAAAACTTGAAATCGCATCATATGACCCCTTTAAAAATGTATTAATGGTGGATTTGTATCTTACAAACATGCAGCTTTTCACTTCTCAAGACATTAAAGGGATAGTTGGTGGTTGCCATTGACTTCCATAGTATTTTTTTTTCCTACTATGGAAGTCAATGGCAACCACCAACTGT
>NW_015551075.1:1304172-1304395 GCF_001515605.1 Sinocyclocheilus anshuiensis | reverse complement strand
AGCAAGTGATGTAATGATACATTTCTCCAAATCTGTTCTGATGAAGAAACAAACTCATCTACATCTTGGATGGCATACATAACACTTAAATACCTCACTATACTTTGTTATTAATTCATTTAAAAGTACTTATAATCAGCATTTATCACACTTTTTCTAACACCTTGGATAGATTTTTTGTCATAAAGTTGATTTCATAGGCAATTTAGGTTTAAATCACACA
>NW_015551075.1:1290578-1304149 GCF_001515605.1 Sinocyclocheilus anshuiensis | reverse complement strand
CCGTACCCACTGTATATATATATATATATATATATATATATATATAAAAGCTGAAAGAGTAGCTAACTAGGGACAGGCAATGAAAGAACAACAAAGCAACTATAAGATAAAGCATGTCTTTAATAAATGACACCATTCATCCTGAGCTCAGCTCTCAGAGAATGACACAATCAAAGAAAACACAGTAGCCTGTTATTTCAAACAAATGCTTTTATGTGACCACTAACTAGCTGTCCTGAAGTGATACATTAATTTCATCGCCAGCCTTTACAATATATAGAATCCATGCCGCAAAACAAAATTGTGAAAAGCCATCATGCTTTGTGTACTCAACAAAAAGCTGTTCAAATGCAGATTTTCCCAGAGGAATCCACTCGCTCAAAGGCATTGCTGAAAATACTACAAACCCAAAAGAGCGATCCCGCTCTAAATGCACATAAAAACATGTTTTCACACAGATTCGGGTGATTGTAATGAATCATGCAACCATTATGACCGTATACAGTAGAATACAACCATTTTGACTTTTAATGTGGAAGGCTGTGCTGCTTTTTTATAATTGCAAATCACATTTCCAACTACAAGGTCTGAAAGCAACTTCAGTTTGTTAAATTACAGTAAAGCTACTTTGCTGAGCAAAGTTGAAAGGAGCAGAAATGCACCACATTTAGGGGCCTGATATGGATTGTGCTGTTGGGTTTTGGCTTAAAACTGAGTTAGAGTTTGCTGGACTACAATGAAACACAGTGGGAAAAAAGTCTCAAAGAGCTTCTGTGGGTTTGGCAAACTAAATCCAAGAGACTTCTTCTGTAACAAGACTCTTAGTCATGCGGTCTCTTCTCTGTCGGACGGATTAAAATGAGACTGAAAGGATGTCGGTATTTTGGATGGCCACATGCTAGCTAATCTCTGATACTGTACATCAAGCAATGTCACATTTCAGCCTGTAAAGCAACAGAAGATAAGGGAGGGATGACAGACAGAAAGGGCTATTAATAATAGAAGAGAAATTATGCAACCAAGGCTATAAAACAAAGTTATGTTAATGCTTATGTTAACATGTCAGAAACTCAATGATTATTATAAAATACTCTTGTATTTTAAAGATAAAAAGGAATTCCTTTTTATATTATCCCTTTTTAATTGTATATTTATTTTATATTTTATAATTTTATTCAAAGTATACTTCATGCTTTCAAAGTATAATGAACTATTGTAGTTCAAAGAAACTTTTTATTTTATATTTTATTTCTATTTTAAATTTTATTTCATATTTTTATTTTATATTAAATATTTTTATTTCGTATTTATATATTTTAATTGATTATTTTATGTTAATTTTACATAATTTTTATTTCATATTGTAATTTATTATTTTATTTTTTTAATTAATGTTATTTAATGTAAAAAGTCATGCCATTGAAACGCCATAAGAATCATGCAAAACAAACAAACACATTTTATCTACATTTTATATTTTATTTTATTCAAAGCATACTTTATGCTTTCAAAGTACAATGAGCTATTGTAGTTTAAAGATACATTTTATTTAATTTTTATATTATTTAATTTCATATTTTCATTTATTATTTTATTCATTTTTATTTTATTTTCTCTTTTTTCATTTATTTTATTTTATGCAAAAAGTTATGCCATTGAAGCACTTTGTGAGAAAACTGATGCATCAGAGCATGAGAGACAGAAACTCACCAGCCTGAGCGATGTGAAGAACAGCTACTACAATAAAAGCAACACAGATCTTCATTTTCAGCACTGTTGGTTTGGTCCAGAGTTTAAAGGCACCTCACCTGCAACACAAAACACAAAAATCACACAATTACTTAATTGTAATTTTACTTAATTTACATCTAAAGCTGAGGCACGTTATTTCTGTGCCACCAAACATAATTGCAAAAATAATTATTGTTTTCATATTTCTGCCACTGGTCAGCCAAACAGATGTTCAGAGTGAATTATTCACACTTTAATTGTGGATCGACCAACAAATGCCTCACTTATGGCTGTCCCAATGCATACTGAGTTGCAATCAGAGTATTCCATTGAAAATCACCTGAAACATGCTCAATTTATTCTGGGCACGTATGACACTATGACCAAACATGTCACTGAGTGTGTGTGAAGTTGCCATAGAAACCAGGCAGCGATTTTGTCAGTTTGCCAGAATCTGAATGGTTGGACCCCAGTTTTGCATTCCATTGAAATTGGTGAGATCTGAAGGTTACGTGGTTATCTTCAAAGAGATTACAAGAGCTTGATTTGAACCTCCATAAAGGATCAAAGGCTCCGAGGGGCCGAGGGCTCAGGTACTGCCTCGCTAATAACGGTGTGCTTGTTTAAATGCAGTTATATAAAAAGTTACATAACCGTTATAGACATACCAGGAATCCTGTATCCTGGTTTCGCTATTGCAGACTCCAGCTATGCTTGACAGACCAATTATACGACGAGGTAAGAGACACGACAATGCTTCATTTGATTTTAAAAGGTAAATGTTTTCTTGCACATAAAGGCTGTTTCTAAGCATGCAAATTCTGTCTAAATTAGCTGTTTTCTTTGATATTCTGCATTGGCATTGTCATGTTGTGATGGTTATTAGCACTGCCAATCTGCCCAAGGCGTGATGGCTTCCTTGTCCCAAAGTAACGGTTGCATCATGACCTGTCCGATGTGTCAAGTCTTCGCTGTTATGCATCTGCTCTGTGTAGCATGTGAATCTATTGCTGTCTTTGTTATATATTGAGGGATAATGGTCTGCAACTGCTAACTTCTCATCATATTGGCAACGCAATCCGTTCCCATCTGGGTTTGTGCAAAGGACTGTGGGAATATTGCAAAGATTGTTCATCTGGTTTATTCAAAATGCAATATGTTACGGCTGCGCAAGCGTGAATAAACCAGTAAGGCGACAATCAATTTGACTTGATAACCAGCCATATATTTCATTGGTTGACTTTCATTGGTTTTTTTTTCATACATGCAACACAAAAGGAGAACGAACAAACGGACAACGATTTCAATTTCAGTCTGTTCCTCACACAAAGCTATCGTATGACTTAGAATATGGCATATGGATACTTTAATGGTGCTTTTATGTGTCATTTTTTTTAGCTCGACAGACCGTCATCCCATTGTACAGAAAAGAACAGTCTAGACACTTTGTTCCTTTTGTGTTGCACTGAAAAGGAAAAAAGAGACAAGAGAGTGCAACAAGAGAGTGAGTGGATGATGAAAGAAGTTTCATTTTTGGGTGTGCTATATCTTTAAGATTAGAGCATATCTGATAGTGCTACAGGAAATATGTGGCTCAAAGCAATGCCTGCGACGACACTGTGGCAATAACAGTGAAAAATTAAAACTCGAGTCTGCTGGATGGAATAAGAGTTTATTCGAGTTTTCAGTGATCCACATGGTCATTTATTGTCATCATGCTATCAGATGTCGACCTGGCGCAACAGGAGCAGTGTCAGCGGGTCAAACACACGGCCTCTCCCTTTAAGAGCCAACGAGAGGTACTTCACATGAGACCTGCAAGAGAAAAGGAGTTATTATGGATGAAACACAAACAAAGCAATACAACTTAAAAGATGCAGCATATAGCTCTTTGAACATCTACACTCACAGTCAAAAGTTTGGGATCAGTAGGATTTTTTAAAAAGAAATTAATACTTTTATTCAGCAAGGATGCATTAAATTGATCAAAAGTGACAGTAAAGACATTTATAATGTTACAAAGATATCTATTTCAAACACAGACACGCAGCACAACTGATTTCGACACTGACAATAATAAGAAATATTTCTTGATCATCAAATAAGCATATTAGAATGATTTCTGAAGGATCATGTGACACTGAAGACTGGAAGAATTATGCTGAAAATACAGCTTTGCATCACAGGAATAAATTGCATTTTAAATATATTCAAATAGGAGTATTTTTAATCAGTACACAGTAGTTAACAGTAGTGAAGACTTACACACCACACATAACATGTGAATGACTTTATATATTGCTTACATACATTATTTAAAAACACCTGACTTTGCATTTTAGAATTTGTAAATCCATGTCACACTGTGCAAACTGCCATTTCAAAATCACATTTAGATACGCAGCACACCGAGGGAAAATACGTTTAGCAGGTAAATAGATGTTGTGGTGTAGTTTGACTTCTTTGCACACAAAAATAGCACCACCTTCTCTTTCCCTGCAGTTAAAGTGTAAAAGTCAGCAGACAGCAGACTGCTCTCTTACTTTCAGCATACTGTCTCTGTGCCAGGCGTGATGGAGTACGGTGAAAATTGACAGGAAAAAAATCCCCTTATTGAGTTTTCTAATGCACACCAATTCCCCTGAGCGAAATACCACAAGATCTATGAGGCTGACACCTGCTGAGTCGTTCAACGGTGACATGCATCTTTCATCACAGCTCTGCATGCATTTTTAACATAAATGTGCATTATTAACCAGCGAAATTTCCTCTTCATTTAAGCACATTTTAATCTTTTGACTATGCGTGTTAGCAGTCGACCGGTTGTCTGGATGTTGCATGCAAACACACATATCTATCTTTAGTTTTAGCCAGCTGCCCAGTTATGTAATGCATGCAGAATGGCCATTTAAACATAATATTGCACAAATAATTAGTGGCGTTGCTAAATCAAGCATCATGATTAGTCTCGCTCATACATATAGTTAGTTATCTAACCGAACCACTTAAACTAAGTATTCAACTTTGCGATGCCCATCACCATTTGTGCTACATACATGAATGATTCTGTACCTGAGGAGAGGTGCTGTTAATTTTGCCAAGACTCTACAGGCAAAACCTGCATGTACTAAAGTATTTAGCAAAGAGACTATCAGCGTGCTGAAGAGTGCACAGCCATTAATTTTAAAATAAAGTAATATATAGTCTTACTGGTGTTAGGCCAGTCGTCAACCTAACCACAGGCTCTACTCTTCAGCACAATGGTAACCCCAAAAACTCAGACATACCATAAACCCCAAATTCCAAAACAATAAAATATTGCACACTAACAGATCTCCCCATGAAATAACACTTAGTTTTAACATTTTTACTCTCCTTTAACAGTCAGAAGCAAAGCATGCTGGGAACTAGAAATCTGCTGTAACTCATTCTGTGAATGTGTGTATATATATATGTGTGTACATACATTAACATTTATATGGGTGTGCAATATATGTGCACAATGAAGGATACAACTTTATGGATATTACATGTAATGCTATTTTTATCTTAATTTCTAAATACTTTTGTATGTATCAATATATCGCCATTCATGGTCAATGCATATATTACAGTATAGTGAAAAATATAAGCACTAGTTTCCCATATATGGAAATGCATTATGCAATATATCACATTATATTTTGCAGTATATTCTCATATATTTTGTTCCGTAAGGGTTGTTTCTTCATCAGAACAGATTTGGAGAAATTTAGCATTCCCTTTCAGTCGGTCACTCTTTGTCGGTCATCCGACGTGACGTCTCCGTTCCCTCCTTCAGGGAACGAGGATTACATACGTAACCGAGACGTTATATCATCATTACTCACCAATGGATGCTCTGCAGTGAATGGGTGCCGTCAGAATGAGAGTCCAAACAGCTGATAAAAACATCACAATAATCCACAAGTAATCCACACCACGCCAGTCCATCAATTAACATCTTGTGAAGTGAAAAGCTGTGTGTTTATAAGAAATAAATTCATCAAGACATTTTTAACTTCAAACCGCTGATTCCAGGTAAAATACGAGTCCTCCATCCATAATACTGCTTTCTCCATTGAAAATTTGTCTTGTCTGAATCAGGAGAGAAATATGCACATATCAAGTACTGTTTACAAGAGAAAACAGTCCTAAGCAAATATGTCAGTGGATTTTGATGTGAGAGGACAACAGGAGATGAACTTTTTTCACTGGAGGAACCGTTATTATAGATTATGGACTAGTATTTTGAAAAGAAGTGACAGTTTTAAGTTAAAATGTTTGATGGTGGATTTGTACAAACATGCAGGTTTTCACTTCACAAGATGTTAATTGATGGACTGGAGTGGTGTGGATTATTGTGATGTTTTTATCAGCTGTTTGGACTCTCATTCTGACGGCACCCATTAACTGCAGAGGATCCACTGGTGAACAAGTGATGGAATGCTACATATCTCCAAATCTGTTCTGATGAAGAAACAAGCTCATCAATATCTTGGATGGCCAGAGGATGAGTAAAATGTCAGCAAATTTTCATTTTTGGGTGAAATACTTATTATTATTTGGATAAAAGCATCTTCCAAATGCATAAATAATAAAGTAAATACTTTTAATCTGGTGAACAAAACAGTAGATGAAAACATCCAATAGGAGGAACCCTAATTAGACAGCAGAATATCAGTGAATTGGATGTGAACTCAACTAGCAATCACCCAAAAATCTTAGCAATGACCCACATCACTCTAACATCAAGGCGGTGAGTTTTGCACAATAAAGCTCACCTCACATCTTGTCCAGAAAGCGTACAAACTGAGTTTCTTTTCATGTTGATCTGTTGCAGACTGCTCTGCCCCTCCTGCATGCCCTCTCAGACTTCTTTACAAATCCCCAACACTGAGAAAGTCAATTCCAAAACATTACATCACCCTTGTGAAGACAAGCTTTGCTTCGATCCAGACCTCGCCTCCCGGATTCACCTCCCAATGCTATCTGCGTTTGAGTCAAATATCTCTTTCTGGGCTGTCTATCTTCGTACAGAGACTGTTGCCCTCCGTGGCCCTCGCAGATAACACACTTCCACTCCTGTCCTTCATGTTGACCCTGTCCTATCAGCACAGAGCAACAGAGCACCAGCAGAACTCACACACAGCAAAGTCTGCCGTCTCAGCAGCGGGAAAGACGAGCAAGAGCTCATTTCATGAGTTGATTTCTATTGCAGTTACAGTTATAATACAGCTGGAAATTCAATGAAGAAAAATGGTTTGCATTAGAGATGTCAATCAATTCAAAATGTAAATTGAATTAATTACATTGTATGAAGATTAATTAATCAAATTAAAAGTAATTAGTTGTATATATCAATGTGACAACAAGACAATATTGCAGGCGAACAGACAAAAATGGCTTTAGTTCCATATCACTGAACAATGAAGTCTAATTCTCGCCTATTTTCCCACCAATTTTGCAATCGAGTTTGTAATTAAGATTATATACAATATATGTTTTATTTTGAGCAGCAAATCAGCATATTAGAATGATTTTACTGTATTTTTGATCAAATAAATGCAGCATATTATATGTGCCATGTTGTACATGATAGCAAAATATCTACTGTACATCACATCTCTACATCGGCAATATCTAGACACTAACGTGAGTCATGCTGATCAGGGAAGAAAACCCACACAAGAGGATGGGAGGTTTTTCTTTTCCCTTTCATTACCCTGAAATATGTTTCAAACATACTGGCTGACTTTTACGGGAGCAAACAGGATTGACCCAGAGCAGCAGTTAAAGGAAACTTTACGAGCTTGGAGGGCCTCCGCGGCACGGTTGCACTCCAAGAAAACACTATGGATAAACTTCAGCAGGAACATCTGATATAGGAAAACTCCTCATTTATTTAATTGCAACATTCGGTTTTATAATCTGAAGCATTTCTGAGCGCAGTCGTCACGATGATGTTAGAAACATACACACTGGAAACCTGAACCACAAGTTTGTAATATATAAATGCAATTACCGTAGCCTATAAAAGTCCTGGGACTACTGACTACTGTGGAGCAGATTAAAAGCCATCTTCAAACAGGCTCTCAGGCACAAAAAAAATTCTGGAAGCTTCCACAGCAGAGAAAGTTGCTGACATGACACCTTCAAGTAATAATTCACACAAAAGTGAAAATTCTGTCATCATTTACTCGCCTTTATGTTGCTCCAGACCTGTTTGATTTTCTCTGGGAGTTTAACAGAATGCTGAAGTAGCTTCTTTTGCATACAATGACAGTGAGCAGAGGCTCTAAAATGCGAAGCTTCATAAAAGTAGTCCATAAGAAACAGACTGAAATGGACCAAAATATCAATAAGACAGCATACTGAATGTAATTCACATTTGCATATATTCAATATGCCACACGAAGATGTGCATGTATGATATAAAAGACTTTACCTGACTGATGGTGGCAAGTTTGAATATGCCAAAGTCTCAATATCAATACCAGCAAATTTTCAAGATTCTCAATTTTACCACAGCAAAAGCATTTTAAAAAATGTATTTATTTTATTCTGTAACAATGCAAGTCAAAGGTACAAGAACTTATATAACATTGATTTTGAATGCATTATAAATGCATTATAAATTGATTTGAATAAACACATCTGCCAAATGCATAAATGTAAATTCAAATTTAAAAGTTTAAAATCTTCAAAATTTGATTAAACTCTTTGAAAACTTTTTAATTATTAAATGATTTTACGTTCCTGTAGCTTTAATACCACAACACTTTAGCAATGCAAAATTCCCAGGAAATGCATGAACTGATATAAAACGTTCACTTCGATTGCAATGTAAGTCGCTTTGAATAAATGTAAATGCCAAATGCATAAATGTAAGTTTCAATTTGAAAATTTTAAATCTTCCAAATTTATAGATTTTTTTATTCTTTCATTTGATTTCACATTTCTGTAGCCAAAACGCAAAAGTCATGGGTTTGATTCATGTAATGCATGTACTGATATAAAATGTTTACTTTGAATGCAGCGTAAATGTGACCCTGGAGCACAAAACCATTCTTAAGTCGCTGGGGTATATTTGTAGCAATAGCCCAAAAAAACATTGCATGGGTCAAAATTATCGATTTTTCTTTTATGCCAAATATCATTAGGATATTAAGTAAAGATCATGTTCCATGAAGATATTTTGTAAATTTCTTACCGTAAATATATCAAAACTTAATTTTTGATTAGTAATATGCATCCAAACTTGATTTGGACAACTTTAAAGGTGATTTTCTCAATATTTTTTATTTTTTTTGCACCCTCAGATTCCAGATTTTCAAATAGTTCTATCTTGACCAAATATTGTCCTATCCTAACAAACCATACATCAATGGAAAGCTTATTTATTCAGATGATGTATAAGTCTCAATTTCAAAAAGTTGACCCTTATGACTGGTATTGTGGTCCAAGGTCACAAATTGCTTTGAATAAAAGCATCTGGCAAGTACATAAATGCTGCTATTTTAAAATGTTTTTGTATTAATATTATTAATGCAAACCACACAATAACAAACAAATAAATTATAAAACTAAATTAAAACAATGGCAGCTTTAAAGTAATTTTCAATTGACTAAACATTACTTCAAAACAGTTAACTGTAAAAAGTAAGTAATAAAAGTAAGAACAAAGCAACAAATGGCAAACAAAAGAACAAAGAGAGCGCTTGATGGTTTTCTGTATGTAACTGTAGAGGCTTATTAAAGCTATTAAAGTTATCCAGGCAACAGCAGTGAGTGATTCTCTTTTTCTCGTCAGTTCTGTTGTTTGACTTTTATTAATCACATTATAGAAAGCAGAAGGTCTATAAGGCAGCATTTGCACCATAAGACCTGCTGCATAGATAAGTTTGGACATATCAGATGGTTCAGCCCGTCTGTTTACATTGACTTCAGACATAAATGGCGGTTTACAATAACATCTTGCCAAGATCAGCATTTATGCCCTTTTAACTCGGCTTGCAAAACCCATGCATAGGTCAATGGGGAAAAAAATAGCACAAATCTCCTTTATTCAGCAGCGTTTCCTGAGAGAAGACAGGCTGTACGAAGACAGGCTCATAAGCTAAAGGTACAACGCCTCTAGAGTGATGAGCAGTGATGATTAATTTAATGAGAGCGATATGTGTGCTAACAGGGAGAGAACGGAAGACGGTGAAGGTTATAGCCGCTCCCTGGAGGCCAGGGGGAATCTGAGCCTTCAGGAAGAGCTGGTGTTGAAACAGCTATTTTTACAGTCGGCTCTCTCCAGGATGCTGTCTGATGGAGGCAATCGGTGACAAGTACAAGAGAGTTTTTACTGCTAACACAGCACTGCACCTCTGACCGAGATCTAGGTCTAGACAGATGATCAACTGGTTCACGTTCACCTGGTAGACGGCGAAGCTGCTTAGAGTTTGTAGACCACTTTGGACAAGCTACTAAGTTAGCAGTTTGACCACCTTAAAGGTGAAGTGTGTCATTTCTGCAACCTGTTTGAAAACTATTGTCAGAAATGACACTGTAAGGACTTTCTGACAACAAATAAGACCCTAAAAACTTTGATTAAATATAATTTGTGACCCTGGACCACAAAACCAGTCATAAGGGTCAATTTTTTTGAATTGAGATCTATACACCATCTCAAAGATAGGACAATATTTGGCCGAGATACAACTATTTGAAAATTTGGAATCTGAGGGTGCAAAAAAATCAAAATATTGAGAAAATCACCTTTAAAGTTATCCAAATGAAGTTCTTAGCAATGCATATTACTAATCAAAAATTAAGTTTTGATATATTTACGGTAGGAAATTTACAAAATATCTTCATGGAACATGATCTTTACTTAATGTCCTAATGATTTTTGGCATAAAAGAAAAATCAATAATTTTGACCCATACAATGTTTTTTTGGCTATTGCTACAAATATACCCCAGCGACTTAAGACTGTTTTTGTTGTCCAGGGTCACATTTGTGTATCAATGTTGTTAACTAAAACTAAAAGTATTAAAAGTCATTTGTCAAATTGAAAAACTGAAATAAAATAAGATATAACATTACATAAAAAAAACTTCAACTTAAACACATACATATATATATATATATATATATATATATATAAAATTTGAAATGTTGTCTTGTCAACTGAAAGTAATAGGTTTAAGTTGAAGTACTAAACTGGGTTGTTATAGTTAACTAAAGCCATAAAAAACATGAATTTTTTTTTACTTGAAATAAATGTTAAAATAAATAAACAAACAAAGTTTTTTTTAGCTAGTTGCCAAGGCAACATTTCTCATTTTCATTTTTTCAACTAAAATAATGCAGTACTAAATAATAACTTTATGCAGTACTAAAATAACTAAAACTACATAAACTAAAATTAATAAATAAAATTAATAAAAACGATAGACATATTTAAAAAAACAATTAAATGAAAATGACAAAAACACAACAAAATTACTAAAACTTTAACTAAAATTAATGTGAAAACATAAAATAGAAAAAAATATCTATAATGATAAATAATACAGGTACTAAAGTTACTAAAAACTAAAGCTGAAATTAAATAAATTTAAACTGACATATTTAAAATAAATAATAAAAATGACAAAAGCACATAACAAAATTACTAAAACTTAAACTAAAATGAAAACTAAAAATATAAAAATAAAAGCTCAAAGTTCTCAATATAATTAAATAGAGACATGCAAAAAACAAAAAAAGTTGTTTTGTAAAATGCTGCACAGGGATGCAAATGAATATGTGAATCTTTTTTTTTTTTAATCAATACAGTGAATCAGATTTCCCAATGCTACACATAAGAGGAAAAAGACTTTATACACAAGGTGGGAAATTAACTTTTTCAGACACAGTGGCTGGTAAATGTCTAACTTTATTGGCCATGTCGATTTCTTTCCAGCCATTTTTATAATTTAATTTCAAACGTATAAAACAATTCACCTCACATACACCTCACATTCCTTCTTTTATTTATTCAAAATATAAATCAAATCTTACTTTAACACACATGCATCTTTTTTCCACCCACCACAGTGCAAAGAAGACACAAATTACTAGCCGCTGCACTAAAAGCATCCCACTTTGATTATCTGACAACACATTTGATTATCATCTAAAGCTGTGTGCACAGTGCTGTAGTACTCCCCAATACAGAGAAGTAACAAACTTTGCTTAACCTAACAGTTTCCACTGACACACCTGCAGGATCATTGATTTAACCAGCATGCTGCAGCTGGTTTTGAAGCTAAGTGAGCAATCGTGCACTACTTCTACATGTTATGAATCCTGCATGGGGTAAATCTCTCAAACACACATGCAAAAAGGCAGCAGAATGTTTCAGATTCTTCCTCTGATAGGCTCAGCTGGTACAGGCCCGAATCTGAGGTCGTGATGGGAGATAAGAGGGTTCAGAAAGCCAGAAATGCCTAACCCGGTGACAAAAGTGTTTTTAATTCCTCATGTCATCTCATCTGCTATCCCAGCGCTCAGCAGGACAGCTGCCAGCAAATTCATTGCTTTCCTTCTTATACTTGTTCCAAAACCAACAGGTGGTGATCTGCATATCAGCCATTATTCTCCTGGATAAAAGAGATATTTAACTGTGGATTTGGCTTTTTATGCTCATTCTCAGTTTGCTAAAATGAATGACAGTAGAATACAATTAGTAATGTGTGGCAGGCTGTAGCAATCATTATAACCGAGATGAATCGTCACAATTTTGCATTTGTCCCACTGCACTTTTATATTTTGGACTATGTACAAGAATTATAATGCTCGAACTTTAATCCTATTTTTCACTTAAGTGATCCTATCTCAACACTCCTGCCAAAACACAAATTAACTACTCGTTAAAAATACTAATTATTTGGTTTGTTTGTTTGGTTACACATTATTCTGTTCTTTTTCTTTTTGTTGAAATAAAAACTCGATAAAACAGTTATTTTATTGTAAACAAATAATGTAAAAAAAAAAAAAAAATCTAAAAAATGTATAAAAAAAATCAAATTTATTAAAATAAACCAAATACCTATGTCTTATTATTAACACTACTGTTCAAAAGTTTGGTGATATTTTGGACTATGTACAAGAATTATAATGCTCGAACTTTAATCCTATTTTTCACTTAAGTGATCCTATCTCAACACTCCTGCCAAAACACAAATTAACTACTCATTAAAAATACTAATTATTTGGTTTGTTTGTTTGGTTACACATTATTCTGTTCTTTTTATTTTTGTTGAAATAAAAACTCGATAAAACAGTTATTTTATTGTAAACAAATAATGTAAAAAAAAAAATATATATATATATCAAAAATGTATAAAAAAAAATCTAATTTATTAAAATAAACCAAATACCTATGTCTTATTATTAACACTACTGTTCAAAAGTTTGGGGTCAAAAATATATATATATTTTTTTTTATTATTATTATTACTATTATTTAGCAAGGATGCATTAAATTGATTAAAAGTAACAGTAAAGACATTTATATTGTTACCAAGAAAATCAAATAAATGCTTTTGATATTTCTATTTATCAAAAAATTTTTAGTTTTTTTCCGAAAAAATGTTTACAAAATTTTCACATTTCCAAAAAAATATTAAGCAGCACAACAGTTTTGATAATAATAATACATGTTTCCTGAGCAGGAATAATAATTTCTAAAGGATCATGTGACACTGAAATTAACTGAAATTCAGCTTTGCATCACAGGAATAAATTACATTTTACAATATATTCACATAGAAAACAATTATTTA
>NW_015551075.1:1285123-1290542 GCF_001515605.1 Sinocyclocheilus anshuiensis | reverse complement strand
TTATTATTATTATTACTATTATTTAGCAAGGATGCATTAAATTGATTAAAAGTAACAGTAAAGACATTTATATTGTTACCAAGAAAATCAAATAAATGCTTTTGATGTTTCTATTGATCAAAAAATAGTTGTTGTTTTTTTTCTGAAAAAAATTTGAAAAAAATTGTCACAGTTTCCACAAAAATATTAAGCCGCACAACTGTTCTGATAATAATAATACATGTTTCCTGAGCAGGAATAATAATTTCTAAAGGATCATGTGACACTGAAATTAACTGAAATTCAGCTTTGCATCACAGGAATAAATTACATTTTACAATATATTCACATAGAAAACAATTATTTAAAATTGTAATAATATTTCACAATTTTACAGTTCAGTCAAATAAATGCACACTTGGTGAGTATAAGAAACTTCTTTTAAAAACATTTTTTTAAAACATTTTAAAATTTTGAACGGTAGTGTATTATATTTATCACAATTATTTAAAATTGTAATAATATTTCACAATTTTACAGTTCAGTCAAATAAATGCACACTTGGTGAGTGTAAGAAACTTCTTTTAAAAACATTTAAAAAAAATATTTTAGTGTATTATAAAACCCCACACTTTCGATAAAAAGATCATTATGACTTCAGACTTTGAACATTACATCTTCATTACTGGCAAAGTGACACATAAGCTGGGACGAACAGGGTGTTGTTTTTGCCTTCTCTACATCCTGAAAACTCTTCCCACACCCCTGATGCTGTTATATGTGTGATTTTGACAGCATTTTGTGGTTTTAAAATAAGTCATTTCGACGTTTTTGGCAGATGTTTCATAATGAGGTATAATTATCTCAGAGTTCTCTACATCCTGAAAACTCTTCCCACACCCCTGATGCTGTTATATGTGTGATTTTGACAGCATTTTGTGGTTTTAAAAGAAGTCATTTCGACGTTTTTGGCAGATGTTTCATAATGAGGTATAATTACCTCAGAGCAATGAGCATCACACCTGCGCGGCCTGAACACCTGCAGCCCTTGGATGCTCATGAACACATGACTGCACACAGCTCTGACTCTCTGTTTGGAGCTGATGTACTGGATCTGCTGACGATGTGTCATAATTAAACCCCACAGAGTCAATGCATTACAAAACAAAAATCTACAAATAAAAACTAAAGTGTTTTGGGCCATAAATGTCATGCATGCACAAACTCAAAGAAGGTTTTGTACAAAGTTGCCAGTTGGAAATAAAATTGTAATGGAACATAAGAAGTAGAAGCTGGTGGAAACATTTCTTCGCAAATCTCAAGCATATTTGAAGGGTCACGACTGTGTGACGAAGGAAGGAAGGAAGGAAGGAAGGAAGGAAGGAAGGGAACACCTACTGCAAAATCCACAACCCAAGGAACATTTGAAAGAGCCATCACTCAAACACACACTTACAAAGAACAAACACATGCTCTCGAATACGACTTGAGGAGAGACAAACTACAAGAGATCTAGACGCTGAAATTACTGTCAATACAATTAATTGCACATACACACCCATGAGTGGGAACTCTTCAAACCTTGTTGAATCACATGCCATAAAATAAATAAATCTACAAGTGGATTTTAAATTATGTATGACAGCAAAACATAAATAATTAGAAATAAAAATGAAGGAGAAACAAACTAAAATCATTGTCTTTCTTCCAAACACAGTCATGTATTCCGGCGTATTGGTGTATAAGCTCCAATGCGTGAAATAAAGGCTCATACATGTCAAAATCAACTGCAGATTCCTTTATTCCTGCCACCGCTGACAAAGGACCAAAAGCCTCTTTTCCTTTTGTAGATAAGACAAAGTGTAAAGCTATCATTTTATCAGCAGTGAGAGGGAACACAGTCTCTAAATCTTTTCTCTCTTTTTTAATCTCCCACAATGATGAAACCTTTCTAAAAACACCCCATATGCAATATAGAGACCGGGGAAAACTGAAAGAAATAATAAATACAATTCCAAGGCCCCAAAGCTAAAGAAGTGTAATATTTAAGTCTGAGGGAATAAATGATGCTAAATGAATATGATGAAATCCAAAAGCTCAAATTATAAAAAAGAAAAAGAAAAAACCCTGCCCTCATCCAAATGTTTTAGAGAGGTTTAGCCTTGAAAAAAAGTGGCCACATGATATCAGTTTGTGCATTGAGATGTACTTGAGTGAAAATAGGACATTATTGTTGTGAGACGAGTTAAAAAAATGAATACCAGGCATCTTTATACACACACATAATCTACTAAAAGTGCCATGTGCATGTGACTATGAGACTAATCCTGCTTAAATACTTTGAATCGATTAACAGTTCTACATTATACCTGTACATACAGGCCAGTTGTTAACTAAAAATATAAAAAAAAGTTTTAATTGTATTAAACATATATAAAAATATTTTATTTATATAAAAAATGTAAATAAATATTTTATTATAAATATTATAACTATTTTATCAAAAATATTAATATTTTTTTATATAAAAAAAATATTGAGTTAATTAATCAAATACAAATATTCTACGAAAAACTTGGCCTTGGCAGCTAACTAAAATAAGTTTAAGTACTAAAATGACTAAATAGCTAATTAGACATAAAAAAAACTAATAAAAATATAAAAAAAACAATAATAACATTTTAAAACTTTGACTAAATACTAACATTAAAATATAAAAAACAATACCTAATACAAAATATAAATAAATAAAATAAATAATAATACAATTGAGATACTGATACAAGCTTCATAGAAAGTGTTACCGAAGATTTCAGAATTAACGGAGACGCATCTCAGCTCAAAGGCTGCACGGGTGAAGTGGAGAACAGGCTCTAATTAATGTAGATAGAGATTCAGATCGGCCTAAGAGGTTGTGATTAATCTGTTTTGACACATGTCACAGATCTCTCAAACCAACGAAGGAAACCCTCCACTAAAATGTTATGGCTGTTTCCTGGGACTCTCATTTTAATGTCACTTTTTTCCGACCCATTTAAAGAACATAAAAGTGCTGTAATGATGTTTTTGTTCAATTAGGTGAGCTGCTCTCAAAGGATGACTTGTTAAGTCAGGATGTCAGCGGTGGCTTGTCAAGAAAAGGGCGAGCGTTGGGAACCCGTGAACCATTATCACTTAAGACAACATAATATGATACAACTACATTAATCCCCATAGGGAAACTAGCATCAGGCTACACAAAGCTTCAGTGACGAGGGAAAAGACAATATATGCTACACACACAGCAAATATAAACCTATGATCAAAATGACAGCTGAATTCCAAATGTGTTTGTCATTCTGGCAAATATCACTTAAGACAACATAATATGATACAACTACATTAATCCCCATGTCATTCTGGTAAAACAAAAGCATCTCTGGACTGACAGAGTTTTTCCTGACTTATTGGCAAATATTGCAGATGTATGAAAAGCTGGCATAAATAACAATGCTATGTCCCTTTCTGAAGGCCGTTTAACTCGTAAATTTTTCATCAAAAAGTCAAAACACAATATATTTGATAACTGATGCAGCTTCTACGCAGAGTAAAATCACTCTAGATTTAGCCATAATATAATTAACTCATGGCGCCATACGGCAGTGCTAGTGGAGCAGAAATGAATTAAACTTCATATTCAACAAATCTGAGGGTTTCAGAACGTGAAGATGTCTAAACACCTCTGGGTCAGAGGCCAGATCAGCTTTCAGACAAGTTCAGTGAGCGGATGTGGATCGTAACCTCTAAACCGTCACATGCCTTTTTCACTGCAAACAGACATTTGCAGCCAAAACATGAAGTGCTTCAGTGCTGGACGGGGTTCATATTTTGATGATCTTCATCTCTAATCGCTTCACCAGTGGTGTGTAAACAGGCATCAGCTGGTTCAGATTGTTGTCTGCTGATCCAACAGGTGGCTCAGACATTCACTTATAAGCACAGGGAAGTGGACCATAATTAAAAACAAGCATCCAGGATATCATTCAAATGGGTGGTAATGAATTTTTAGTGCTTTGGCTGTGGTGCAGTAGTTACAGTACAGTCACTTAGTATAATTTCAGAGATATTGGGACAAACAGGCTGTGTTTCAAAACTCAATGACTGACCTACATACCAGAAACGTGCACCATTTGTAACTGATATGAGAACGACTTTTACATTCTAATTAAATTCCTGAATTTGAACTGAAGAACAGGATGTAGAATTCCAATTCAAATTTAAGTGCAAGTAGAATGAACTGAAATTTAAAGAAAAACATACAAGTGTAATTTGGATGGATGGATGGCTGGATAGACAGATGGATTGGTTATTTATGAAAAGAAAGATGGATGGATGGATGGATGGATGGAAAAAGAATGATGGATGGATGGATACTGATGAAAAGAATGATGGATGGATGCACAGATAGATGGATGGATATGGATAGATAGAATGATAGATGGATTGGATATGGATAAATAGAATAATGGATGGATGATAGAACAATAGATAGACTGGTCATTTATAAAAAGAAACATAGATAGATAGATAGATAGATAGATAGATAGACTTCCCTCTGTCACATCATGCTGGATCTGTCACCGGATGCTTATTCTGAAACCTCATGATTTACATATTAAGCACTGCTTATATTCCATGAGGGGTCAGTACATTCCAGGTTCAGTAAAAGCACTTAAATCAATGATGAAATAATTCCAGGGAAGCTGCATGGGTGGTTTGTCTCCCAACCACACACAGTGACAAATCCTCCTGGGAGGAAGACACGCAGGCTAATTATACTCACGTTAGAAAGATTTAAACTGTCGTTAAGATTAAGCGAAATACCAAACACGCTTAATGCATGATAAATATAAAGTGCGCATTAAACACCTTTGACACACACATCACGGGAACACAAACCCACAAAGCACATCAGAGATCTGCCAGAATGCCACAAGCATCGCCCGGGCTTAATTAAAAAAGACAGAGAGAAAGAGAGTGAGAGACTGGAGTATTGGCTTTAGATAAGTAAAAATCCTGCCTTGTATACCAATGACAATCCCAACAGATTTACTGCACAACAACATAATCCAGCTTTATAGCTTGTATTTAAAGGCACAGCAAAAAAAAAAAAAAAAAGATAATCTTATCATCATTTATTCACTCTCATGTCATTTCAAACCCATATGCTATTTTTTTTTTCTGTGGAACAAAAAAAGAAAAATGCGATATGTTGTCTCTATGAACTGTTATATGGAAAAGTAAACATTTGCTCAACATGCTTCTACCTACATTTTTTGCACCTATACATAAAATTCACTGCAGTTTCCATTTGAAATGACCACTAGTGGCACTAAAACACTAACAACTTTTATTATTTTTCACACAAATTATGGTTACGGACCAGATTATTGATTAATAA
>NW_015551075.1:1262844-1284865 GCF_001515605.1 Sinocyclocheilus anshuiensis | reverse complement strand
GTATTTAAATTCACATCAAAAAAAAAAAAAAAAGATAATCTTATCATCATTTATTCACTCTCATGTCATTTCAAACCCATATGCTATTTTTTTTTTCTGTGGAACAAAAAAAGAAAAATGCGATATGTTGTCTCTATGAACTGTTATATGGAAAAGTAAACATTTGCTCAACATGCTTCTACCTACATTTTTTGCACCTATACATAAAATTCACTGCAGTTTCCATTTGAAATGACCACTAGTGGCACTAAAACACTAACAACTTTTATTATTTTTCACACAAATTATGGTTACAGACCAGATTATTGATTAATAAAGACTTTATTTGCATGCTGTTCCTTGCACAATACTTTGTTGTGACCATAAAACAATTTTATCATGATGCCTGGTTTGTAAACTAATACATTTTGTATTGGCATCACATAACCGGCTACTTATGTATGGCTTTTCTGGCATAGTAAACTTGCTTGGTAGCTCACCCGGTACAGCACTGCACTCACAATGAAAAATGATCAGGTACGAGTCCCGTGAAACACGAGTAACAATAAAACAAGTCAGATACAAGCTAAAACACTATTGTTGCTTCAGAAAATGCATTTTTTATCTCATGTTTTCTTTTGTTAACATTGGTTTGGCATTGGTTATGCTTAGGGTAGGGTTTAATGAGGTGGTACATCATTTCCTAATGTAATAGTGTATTAAACATTTAGCAGCACTCACCGGACATTTCATTTCCAAACTGCCGCGATACGTACAACAACCAATTGAATAAAACATTGCTAGATTCATGTTTAGTGAATGTTCAATTTAAAGTTTAAAGTTTGGAACCATTCAAAAAACCCACTGACTTCGGGACGATGGAACTGGAAGTACTAAAATGAGAAGTTCTTTCCAAATCTTGGCCTACAAAGATACGTCATCCCTTCAGCACTCTCTCATTCGTCATATCTGCTTCATCAGTGTGCACATCAAGTTCATAAGAGATAACATTTGAGATTCAGGTGAGCACAGATTCTGGGATAGAGGTGAGACGCCTGTGAGAGTTTGCTCAACACTTGCTGATAGATTGTTACTCTGAGCTACTGTGTTGATGTAGGCAGTCACTAATCATTTGACATAGTTAGCAAGATAAGAGAGATAAGAACAAGTCCACCCTCGTCAGTTAAAAGCCAGGAGAGGTTTTTATTTGCATTCAGGACACACGTTCACACTCTTTTCCTTTCTCTGCCACTTGCATTTAGGAATTCAAAGAATGGATTGCATGCACTGAAGACAAGAGAAAGCAGTCACACTTTCTTAAGCACACATACACACAAAAGAATCACATCTTTCCAAATCAGAGCTCAGCTACCTGTGCCACAAGCGACTGCAATCAAATTAACTTGTGGATGACTGTCAAAGTCAAAGTAAAGTGCAATCATACAGATTGTGTCTTCTATTCATGTAAGGAGACGCTGCCATTCATCCTTAAAGGAATAGTTCATCCAGAAATGAAAATGTGCTGAAAATGTGCTCACCCTCAGGCCATCCAAGATGTAGAAGAGTTTGTTCGGAACAGATTTGATATGTAGCTTTACATCACAGTGAATGGGTGCCATCAGAAGAAAGTCCAAACAGCTTATGAAAACATCATAATAATCCACTTCCTCCAGTGGAAAAGTCCATCCCCTGTTGTCCTTTCACATCAAAATCCACTGACATATTATTTAGATCCACTTTGGACCGTTTCTTGCTTATAAACGGTGCTTGATCTGTGCATATTTCTCTTTATGTGACTTTTTCACTGGAGGAAGTAAAGGACTCAACAGTTGAAGTTAAAAACATCTTAATTATGAATTAGTTTCTTACAAACATAAATATTTTTGCTTAATTGATGGACTGGAGTGGTGTGGATTACTTGTGGATTATTGTGATGTTTTTATCAGCTGTTTGGACTCATTCTGACGGCACCCATTCACTGCAGAGGATCCATTGGTGAGCAGGTGATGTAATGCTAAATTTCTCCAAATCTGTTCTGAAGAAGAAACAAACTCATCTACATCTTGGATGGCCTGAGTACGTTTTCAGCAAATTTTCATTTTTGGGTGAACTAGTCCTTTAAATCGCCACAAGTGCATGTAGGCCTAGCTAAGAAATTGCAAAAAATTCGTAGAGTGTTCAAAGTAGGACTGGGCGGTTTTTCCGATTTTAACGATTAATTCAAATTGAATGTTTTGCCATGATTTAATTTTTTTATAAATCGAGGAATCATGATTTTGAATAGAAATATTACCAAACGTTAGAATTAGACACTTTGACAATATGCCAATGTTAACAGTAAAGAGAAAATAATGTGACCACAGAATGTGCACTCTGTGAAGGACCATAAGTAGAATATATCATTAGGTGCCATTCACACAGAATGAATGCTTGTGTTGACAAAGATGTGACGCGGGCAGTGGAATACGAAAAAAATGCAGGAAGATGGGAGTTGAACTTCTTTTAACTTGAGCGCCGTGTTTTTAGAATGCTGTTTCATGCATGAGACGCTGCAACAAACGCGAGCACAACAGTCAAACACGTCCATGTTTACATAGAAAAAACAATGGAAAAGCAGCGCAATCAAATGCAAAGCTGTAAAGAACTACTACTGTATGTATATTTCATGTTTGCATCATGGTGACATCAGGCTGAAAGCTGCTGTTCATTGTTTTTTACAGAACATTTATAGTTATTACTAGTATATACTGGTACCTTCAGTCATTTTTTATTTGAATTACCTTGACTTTTGAGATTTTTTTAAAGCATTTTTCTTCTATTAATTCTGAACATATAATATGTATAAGACAAGTTTGTACAAGATGTAATTGTAGTTCATGCATCTTTTTTGCAAAGATATTTAACAAGTGATTTGTTTAACATTTACATCATGTTGACAACTTCATGTGTGGTGCACTTGGAATAGAATTTTTTTTTTAATTAGAGGGTTAATAAAGAAAAAAGTTACTTGAATCATGTTGTAGTTACATTTTCAAGATGACGTTAAAAATCGTAAAAATAGAGAATCAGTCAAACGTTCTGAAAAAAATCAAGATTTTATTTTTTGGCCAAATCGCCCAGCCCTAGTTCAGAGAGAGTACAAATTATTTGTTTTAAAGGCCCCTTCATTCACAAGGTTGCGAAACTGCCTTGCATCAAAGTTGCCATGACAAGCTGGCGAATAACCTAGCTAAACATTTGATGAATTGCCCGTCACAGAAGTGATGTGTGCCACTGATAACTTTTCAGCCGAGCTTTGCTCTCTTAACAAGCTCACCTCATTTCCATGTGCCAGACGCATGGCGAGGCACAGGCGTTTCCAAGCCAAACGCATTTCCAAGCCCGATGCATCGTATTAAACAGTTGGTTAGCGCGCTGTCCTGACATGCCGCAGATGATGAAAACTCACCGCATTTCCTATTAATCTCCACTCCCATCATCTTTATGTTTGTAATGCAGCGGGATTTGAAGGCTAGACGTACAGAATACATTACCCATCAGGCACAGGTGCCAGGTGGAAGTGATGCGGTGAGAACTTGGCTTGAGTTGCACCGATAAATCACAGTCATTTTTTACAAATTGACACTTTTTTATACTGAATAATGGCGGCACGCTGTGTCCAATAATGATAATTAAAAGAACACATGACAATTCTGTCACTAATACATCAATCCAAGCCCTCTTATATATACAGCACTTTTCTAAACAACCACAGTTTAAAATCACCACATCTGTAAAGCTCTAAAAAGCAAGCAGTTTATATTATTTCAGAGTTTCAGTGGAGGAAGAATACCAGTCAATAACAATTGAATTTTATGGATATATCAGTTATTAGCTGATATATTTCATTTCAATTTAAAAAAACAATAATAATGTAGTAGGGCTGGGTTTTGACACAAATTTCTCGATTCAATTCGATTCTCATTCACAAGCTTGCGATTCAATTCGATTCGATTCAATATCGATTATTTTGGATACATATCAGCTACAGTACATGCCAAATTGTCTCAAGGAAAAAAAATCTCTCAACTAATGCTGTAAAATATACATGAGAGTCAGTTGGTACTACATTACTATAATATTGAAGGTTAAAATTGACTGATTTGTAGTACAACTGCTAAAATTGCACTTAATGAAGTTTTTTAAATAATAAAGTTACAATTAGCTACATAATAATACTTCTACTTCAATTCGTTTTTTGAAATATAAACATTTAAATGATGGCTGTCAAAAACTTGATGAATTTATTCAAACATAAATGAAACATTGAAGAACAGTAAAAATTATAATGAATATGTTATATGATGCATATATTGAGTAAAATGCCCCTCTCTACAGTTTATTTTTCTAGCTGATTAATGAGTTTATGGTCACCGAATATGTTTTTCTGAGGTAAATGTGCCGTTAAGTGACATTGTTTACAAGCCGTTATATTGACGTATTTGCATGGCTGAAACACTGATTGAGTGATTGCATGAGACAGGATACAGATTGTAAAGTTGTACTCTTTCTTTTAACTTACCTTCGGATGTTTAGTCATGTTTATTTTGTGCTGAAACTAGTATTAATGTGGAGGAGATGATCAGTTCACGTGCACCTCGCGCTGCCGCGTCTGTTGAACTGAGGCGCTCCAGCGATCTGTCACTCCACATTAAACATCGCCAAAACGGCATTTATTGTTTAAATACTGCAATACAATGGATAGAATTTGAAATCTGAGACTTTGTATTTATATTAAAAGTACGAAAGCACAACGCTTATTGCGATTCATTGGATGGGAAGTGCGCTTCAATGTTCTGTCCATTAACTGAAAACAGGCTAGACTAATCGATTCTTGGGATCTAAGAATTCTTGGGATTAAAATCGAGATATCGATATTTTTTTACCCAGCCCTATAATATAGAGATTTGTTTTCTATGACAGACTTTAAAAGAAATATTTATATTTCACAGTTTATATTTCATACTGTACATTATAATATTGTGAGGTATAAATTCACTCTAAATACACTTCCATTCAAAAGTTTGGGATTGATAAGATTTTTTTATGTTTTTGAAAGAAGTTTGTTATGCTCACCAAGGCTGCATTAATTTGACCAAAAATACAGCAATATTGTGAAATATATATAATATTTTCTATTTTACTATATTTTAAAATGTAATTTATTGCTGTGATGCAAAGCTGAATTTTCAGCATCATTCCTCCAGTCTTCAGTGTCACATGATCCTTCAGAAATCATTCTAATATGCTGATTTGCTGCTCAGGAAACATTTCCTATTATTATCAATGTTGAAAGCAGTTGTGTTGCTTAATGTTTTTGTGAAAACAACATTTATTTTAGGATTCTTTGAAGAATATAAAGTTCAAAAGAAAAGGGTTTATTTTAAATTTTAAATTTAATTTAAATTTTCATTTTTTGCAACATTTAAATGTCTTAACTGTCACTTTTGATCAATTTAATGCATTCTTAGTGAATACAATTATTAACTTCTTTCAAAAACATACTAACCACAAACTTCGAAAAGGTTTTTACATTAAAATCACATACAATATATTTATTTTAGTGTTTTAATTTTCTTTAACAAACTAATACAGATGCCCATTGATCATTATCAGCCATAACATGAGAAACTCATATGGGTGAGTAAACAACGACAGAATTTCCATTTTTAGATGAACTATTACATTAATTTCAGGTTTCTCTGAGTGAACTGTCTCTCATCATGGTATATGAAGTTTGTGGAAACCATTTCCACCAGCCCTGACCCTGTGGTGACAAATAAAGATCCCATTCTCTTCCTCCTTTTCCCACAATCTCATCCAATGACTGAGTAGCAGCTATAGTCGAATGTCGTGCCGCTGTCAGTACCAATATACCTTACAGAGAGTGAATGGTTTGGAGAGGTAAACACCGCCCATCAGACGTGAAGACAAGTGACAGCACCGACAGGCTACGCTAACGACGGGGGGCAGGCGAGCCGAGGAAGGTTGAGAGCTCAGAGTGAGCAAAAACCCAAATCTGCATTCTGATTGAAGCCATTATTATGCTGTGTTTTGTCCACTGGCTGCATACTAGCACTTGTGTGCTTCCCTGGGGTGAATCTAGATGAGAGAAGCACGCTGCTCTACATGCACACTAGATATCTTGCTCTTTCATACTTTATCGTACTTTTTCATCTATTCTTGTCTGGACTCTTTCCACAGCTGTCATTTAAGCTGCCGCATTTGAATCTAAAATCATCTTTTTATTGAAAAAGGCATCAGCTGTTTCATATGTATACAGGTGCATCTCAATAAATTAGAATGTCACGGAAAAGTTCATTTATTTCAGTAATTCAACTCAAATTGTGATATTTATATATAATGGTGTTAATATATAAAAAAATGCTAAATAAATTGACTAAATATGCGTGTTATATTATAAAATTAATATTATATATAATTATATATAAAAGTATAAAAATATATTGACTGAAGACTGTTATTCTGTGGTAAGAAAACAAAACTAGAGGTATTTCACATTGCATGGAGGGAAAGTACTTCTACATACAGAAAAGCCTTAAAAACCACACAATTACTTATCATCTCTTTTAGAAAAGAACCCCAGGTATTTATTCAATACAGTGGCTAAATTAACAAAAAATAAAGCATCAGCAGGCGCAGACATTTCCCAACAGCACAGCAGTAATAACTTTATAAACTTCTTTACTTTCAAGATCGAGATTGCATCAGACAGTGCACTCAGCTGCGATCTTAAAACTCTGGCCATTTGATAATACCTAGAATATCAAAATCAACTGCGGACCACAGATCCTTTTCCTATTTAGCGCCCAAACTCTGGAACAATCTACCTAGCATTGTTCGGGAGGCAGACACACTCTGTCAGTTTAAATCTAAATTAAAGACCCATCTCTTTAACCTGGCATACACATAACACACAATCACTTTCCTATAATTCAAATCCGTTTGGATTGTTAGGCTGTTAGGCTGCATTAATGAGGTCAACAGGAACCGGAAACATTTCCCATAACACCAGATGTACGTGTTACATCATAAGAAGTATGGAATCTATGCTAATATTAGTCTGTTTTATTCTTATTCCGAGGTCACTGTAGCCACCCAGATCCAGTCTGTATCCAGATCAGATGGTGTTATTAGCACCTAAAGACAGATCCCCTGTGAAGACATCGTCAGCCATCGGCTCAAGACCACGAGAACCAGATGAGTCCTCTGCTCAATCTGACGTGTGTTGCAGCCTGGAATTAAACCACACCATGCTGGTTTCGTCCGGCCAGAGGAGAACTGGTCCCCCCAACTGAGCCTGGTTTCTCCCAAGGTTTTTTCTCCATTTCTGTTCTGTTTCAGTTTTGGTTCCTTGCCACTGTCACCTTTGGCTTGCTTAATTGGGGACACAATTTATTTCTGGCAACATTGTTGACTTGACTGCACAAACACTATTGGAAGATAATTGAACTGAGCTGGACGATGACATCACAGAATCAATAATGAACTGACTTAAACTGACAAACTGACTGTCGCTGTTTTCTGTTGTCCACTTGCATTATCAGAACACGTTTTTCCTCTTTAACACCGTAAAGCTGCTTTGACACAATCTGTATGCACTATATAAATAAAGGTAAAAAAAAAAAAAAAACCTGAAGATGCAAGATTATATATCTTCCTGCCAAACAAATGATAGTTATGACAGAATTAAATGCAGGTTTTCATTTAAGGCCAATGAAATGAACAAAGACTCTTTGCTCCAATAAATCAAGCCTATGTTTCATTCTTGTGTGCCGGCGCTTGTCTTTCTTTTGAATATTCTGACTTGGTGGCTGATTAGGGATGCATTTTACTGGAGTGGGAGGACAATTTGAGGAGAAAAAAATGCCTTATCGTTTATTTTAAGCATCTCCTTTTGAAGCTGATCCTTCAGCAGCCTTGAACATCATAACGGGAGTGACAGCCATCATCGCCCACCGCTGACGAAAAAACAGATGCTAAAAGTACTGTGATTAAATTTCTTTAAGGCCACAAATGAAGATCAAGAATTAAACACTAGAAGCATGACATCAAGAATGAACGAAAAAGCTGTTTGATGAAACGCACGATTATTGGAAAATGTTTGAATGAAGATGAAATTATTAATAAACATGTTAATTTCCACACAAAGCCTTCAGCGTGGCTTTTTAGTTTGAAACTGCAGCATTTCTGCAGACCAACAGGCTTTATCCTTAGGTCACTTATTTATCTGCTTTAAAATCAAGGCTGGAAAAAAATTTCTATATGAAACAGAAAGTGGTTTCTTTGTGAAATAGATTTTTCCTGTGCAAATGCAGCAGCCTTGCATTTCAATTCTGGCCCTTTCCATCCGCAGATGTATTCATGCCCTCGTAGTGGGTGTGCAAACGGGACCTGAGCTACTTAAAAGCTTTAAAACTCTTGAGTGACAAGTTTAAAGGTTGATGCTTTAAACAATGCTCAACTTCCCACACTTACTTGTTTCCTGGCAAAATCATGAAGCATTGCATTTACCGCGCAGAGATCATAGCTCGACAGAGATGATTGTGTCTGACAGACTGTTACTGATTCTCTTGGGGCCACTAAGTGCACAAGTGGTTCACGACGTCAACTGCGAGAATAGACACTAATAGCAATTCATGTTAAATTAATATCTGCTCTTGATGATGAATATGACAGTAAAAACATTTAGTTACAGTTCTTTAGCGCTCACACCATGTCATTGCTCAGATCTCTTTGAGCAATGCACATTTGATGTGTTTTGCAGCAATGTGAGATTCTAGATGTTCTTAGTCAAAGCAGTGAGAAAACAAAAAAGCCACCCAGGCCACATCCAGAAAAATGTGTCTAACACCATAAAAACATGCAGGAAAAAAACATTCAGCACAAATCATCAGGTACCACTTTTCACCACCAATCAGGTCTTTTCAGGTCCTAATCAGTTCAGTATTAAGGCTCTTTAATTGTCCATCATGTTCACACAAAAGCAAATAAATGGACTTTTGAGGTGCTCAGTGAGCACACTGGAACATCCATTCATACCAGCTGCAAGCGCTGCCGATTTAATTGCAATAATCCTCCATTGCCTGACCTGAAAATATAATATTGAAAAAGGAATCAAGAACGAGGATTTTTCAACACGCTCAAGGACAGACTATTTTGTGAGGTAACCCGAACAAGAAAAACACTGCAGTGAATTGTTGTAGAGGTCTAAATCTTTCATGCTGGGCTAGAAGAATTAATTTTTTTCCACTGTGAACTGGAAGGTCAGTGTATGAAAGAGGGCATGAGTGCTGGCCCAAGAGAACTGCTCATGGAATTTGATTACGGGATATAATACATTTTCTCACTGTTTTTATCGAGCCAAGAATGGGCCATTTCTCAAATAGACCACATCAGGGTTTCAAACAGGATTTGTTTTTGCAGTGACAGACAATGAACCCACTTACAAAACACTTAACAAGTTGGTGTATGTAATGGTGACCCATACTTGGAATTAGTGCTCTGCATTTAACACAAACAGCAGTGAACACACACACCGTGAACACACACCCGGAGCAGACTGCAACTATGCAGTCATGATGTGAACAATCCATTAGTAATTAGACTGATTCAAGTTTTAATTACCTTGCAAAGATGTACAGTATTTAATATTGCTTAATATATTCATTTGGTGCAATACACCAGTAGGTTACTGTATTTATGTGTGAATCGTTCATTCAAATGATTTGTTCACAAACACGGATTCAATCAGGAAGAAACACTTGACTTTATGTGTGTATCATTGAATCACTCATTCAAATCATTTGTTCATAAACAAATTAATTCAGGAAAGATACAAGTGACTGTCCATATGAGTAAATCATTAGATCATTCGTTCAAATGATTCGTTCAGAAAAAAAAAACAGATTATTTCAGGAACAAAACAAGTGTCTGGCTTTATGAGAGTTTAACTGAATCAAATGTTCAAATGATTCGTTCATAAACAGGTTATTTCAGGAATGCAACAAGTCATTGACTTTACAAAAGTGTCATTGAATCAATTATTCAAACGATTTGTTTAAAGCCAGGGATTCATTCAGGAATGAAACAAGTGATTGACTTTACAACAGTGTCACTGAATCAATTGTTCAATCGATTTGTTCAAAACCACAGATTCATTCAGAAACTAAACAAGCGACTGACTTAACAAGAGTGTCATTGAAACAATTATGCAAATGATTAATTTAAAACCATGGATTCATTCAGGAAAGAAACAAGTGACTGACTTTACAAGAGTGTGACTGAAACAATTATGCAAATGATTCGTTCAAAACCACGGATATATTTAGGAACGAAATGAGTGACTGACTGAGAGTGTCACTCATTCAAACGATTCATTAAAAACATCTATTTTAATTATATATTTATAATTTAAACTAAGACAGCAGATTGTAAATAGGGCAAAAAGCAAGCAACCCCACAAAGCGGCAGTATGTAAGCGAACCCACAGCAATCAAACATCTCTGCCCTTTAATGATTTTCTATTCAGCCACATTGTTCTTTGTTAGCAAAGGGGAAAAGCCAAGTATCATGACTGTGGCGTTGATTCAAAGGGCCTTTGTGGATTCTAATTGATTAAGGAGTGCTGTGAAATGCCCGTAAGACCCTCAGTTATTCACGCTATATGTTATTGACTGCTCTCAGTAGCTTTACCACACCGCTCTAATTGCCTTGAAGAGACGGTCAATTCCTTTAAGTGCCAAGACAGAAGAAAAACACAAACAATGCATCACTTTTCCTGAGAGTCTCTCTTGTCTTCCCTCGGTTTCTCTCATTCTCTTGCTGAGATTTGTTTGTGCAGTCATGGTGGCCGCTGGGGAGAGACGTGTATCAGACAGACAGAGACATTCATTAGACGTATCTCTGGCCCCTGACTCCCTGAAACCCACATGGCCTGAGGCGCTGGAAAACATACTGCATTACCTAAATCACAACCTAAACTCCCTCATGCAAACTAGGACCCCAAACAATGTCAGAATATAAATTCCCAGCAAAAACAACTACTCTGTAACCATTCCCATTTTTGCTTCACAACTTACGGTCAACAAACATATTACCATTATTATTGACCAATAACTTATGATTCTTTGCAAAGTTTCATCAGCCATCTATTGTCAAATTGAAATGAATATAAAATGTTTATTTAAAAAACTCATTAAATCAGAGTTTTGTAAGTCATCCCAATTACAAAAGAGTTAGCTTGTCACGCTTGCACCGTTTATTGTTGATCTTTTTATTAGACATTGATAAAAAAAAGCCTGCCACATGCAGTGGCGATAAATGAGTTTGCGTGCTGTTGCCACTACTGACAGAGGCTATTTGCATAGCATATTCATTCTCTGATGCAGACATTTTTGACAGGGCTATTTGTGTCCCTTTCACATTAAGGCTCATACATATAATTACTTATTTGTGCAGCCTGACGCCTTGTTATTAACTGCACCGACTACGGGGAAAGCACTTTCCATTGGAGAGCGACAGAAGTAGAAAGGCCAAAAAAGTTGCGCAGTTTTCTCGTCCTTCTCCTTTCTCTCTCTTTTAGCAGTGGAATTGAATGTTTAGAAGATCTTCAGAGAGAAAAGTACTGTCAATGTTCTTTTCCTTTCTGTCACACAGTATAAATCAGGACAAACGTGGACATTTTTGAAAGAGCCGCAGTACGGTTTCTGCAGGAATGGAAAGATCTTCAGCGTCCCGGGCGCCAAGGATTAACATGTCAACATAATGCAATAATAAGACCTGTTATGGTTATTAGTATTCTAGTGGCATAAAAACAAGTGACAGGACACTGATTGGATGTTAATTGTTTTCCACACATTCAATGCAAGCCAAAGGAGAGGCGTTCCAATAGTATTTGAAGAACGTTTCTCCGCGGTCTGCGGAGACGGCAACGAAGACAGCCAGCGATCTGACCCAAATAAAGCAGGGCAAAGTCCAGCATCCCTCTTTCCCCATCTGCCATTTAAAGGTTCAATTGTTCACTTTGATTTACTGTATATGTGCTGTCCTGCTGCGCGGCATGCAAACCGCTACATACACCAGTAATAGTCTGGTCAGTGGGACCCGGGTTCAAAACAAATGAGAGCGATGCACACAAACACGGCGAACACCTTTGCACACACACCTGAAAACAAACTCATCAATCCACAATTTGTCTCTGTCTCGCCACCAATGGTTTTCCAAATTAGACTGCAGTAAATTCGTAATGAGCAACATTTTTCTAAGTGAAGCGCAGCGCCACACATTACACTTTTTCTGAATTTCGAGATGTGTTTGTAAGAGCTCGGGATAATTAGGTCATGCCAGGGCAGGTGGAATATTTTGTTAGAGATCTTAACATGCAACCCACCGCTGCGAGGCCAATTAAGAACCGACACTAATTATAAAATGTATATTTGTTGTGTTTCGAGGGGCGGGAGAGAAAACGCTTCTTTAATGTTCATGCATAACGATTCTTAAAAAAAGCAAGCTCTACAAATCACCCCGTGTCCCTAATTAGGGATTCCAGAGCATAGGAAAGCAGTCATAACACAAGCCATGAGAAACTGCAGGCTAGGGTTTTTGGACCTCGCTTTGCATTGCTGTCATTTTTACGCTGTGTTCCTCTGGCAAGTTCCCACACGCAGTCGCCGCATATATACAGACTCTCTCAGTCCACTCCACACCCACAAACAAAACATTACATAAGTCTTAATCACCAGTGAGGAGAGCAGCAAGACTCAACCTGATATGTTTCACTCGCCGCTTTCAAACATGTCTAGAAAACCAAACTAATTGCATTTTCAACTGACAGCTGCAAATGTCAAAACACACATGTGGACATTCCACTTAAACTATTTGAGCTCTAAATAGGAACTTGGCCAGCGGCAGACAAAACAAATGACAATGCATTCTTAACGTGAAGCAGTGGACAAACTGTCAACCAGATTTGAGTAAATAAAGAGAGTTTTGACAATGCAACCAAACAACAGTTGATCTCTACAGTCAAACATGCTAAGTTAGACCAAATATGCTAAAGGCTTCTACATTGAAGATCAAAATTTCCATGCAATGCAATAAGTGCAAAGAAACACGCTCAGGTAATTAACAGTAGCATGTTGCATATGGATGCTGACTCTTTTTCTGCTTTGTTCTAAATAAGAACATTGCATTGTAAGCATGAAGTATTAGATCTGACAGGATAACATTTTTTTTAAACGAGATCTGACTGACAGAAGAAAGCTTTGCAAAAAGAATTCCACCAAACATGAAAGACCAAATATAAAAGTTTAACAAACTGCCACTGAAAAAAATAACTAGTGATCAAGCACTAATCTGAATATTGAGAGGGTCATGACTTTATGTCTTTGGGGGTTACAGCCCCGCTTGACAACACAACCCGAGTCAATAACACACTGGCAGCAGTTCAAAGACACACTAGAGCCAAAAATGGTAAATCAGGTTCAAGCAGTGCCAAACAGCAATAATGGCTCTACAACAATGTGAAGGTCAGAGTTATGACTGCCATGCAACGTGTAAACAATCACTGCGATGCAATAAATACGAAAAAACATGCTGAAGCGATCAATAGCTGTGCTTTGTAATGGAGAAAGGGTGATTGATTGTGCATTATTATGCCTCTTCGACTCTTTCTCTAACAGATACCTCCCTTTGTCTTGGTTATTATCCCCTGTCCATCCCATCCGTATGCTAAACTTAGCTCCAGCAGGTGGGAAATATCGATTATGAGAGTATCATGGCCTCGGCATTAGACTTTCATGAAGACTGACTGGTTTGTTCCCGTCCCTTACTAGGCTCAGCGTATAATGTTTCAACAACACATTATTTATCAGTTATAATTATTAGACCGCTTCACATTGTGGTCGGGAATCTGTCCGTCTTCTATTTTACATTTCTGTCCACTCTACAACTTGAGAACACAGTATGACCGGCCTGTCAAGACACACACCGTGTTCCTTCCTCCTATCCGTCCGTCCGTCCATCCGTCCTGTCTACGGATCGGTGCCACCGATCTCTTTCTTGACTTTGTGGAGTGTCTTCTCTGCATCTCACACTCTTCCCTCTATCTCTGGTTTCTCAGTATGTGTCAGTCATTCTTTATCTCCGCCAGTACCGCCTCCTCTCCTTCTTGACACCAGTCAGATGCCAGGCTGAAACATGGATTTCGCTTTCAGTATCATACACACACAGCAAAAGTGAACTTTTGAAATGATGAGTCTTTAGACTCTCCACTCTGGCTTCAAGTTGTTCTAGTCCAATGTAAATTCATGTTTTAGTTCATTTGACATTTATTTTCAGGATTTATGTCTTATGGAACATTACAGCATCATCAGTAAACGTATTTATATATTTTTGTATGCTAATGTTGCACTACAGAATTTTCCCTCTCTATCGCCACCTGTGGCCGAAACATAAAATTGCAAGTTATTTGCGTAATTGTTTTTACATGAGTTGTGCATTAGTTCTTCTGCACGGATGAATCTGACAGTTTGATGTATACCTGTGGTTGCCTGTGATTACATCCAAGCGTATCTGACTAGCTACACCAAGATCACTGACAGTAACAAGTCCAACAAAATGAATATCTCAAAGATATGCTTTCTGAGCAAGTAAGAAGCATATTTTCAGCAACAACCTCTATAAATGTTAATATGCACAGATTTCAGTCAATTCAAATAAATTCAACCCAACTGCAATGTTTATATGCGGCACAATGTCTCTGCAAGAGATTTTTGAATTTGACTTTAAAATTTAGATGTTTACAATCTAATTATCGTTCTATTTAACTGATTATTTAAGATGTATACCATCTCAGTCGGAAATACACTTCATTTGGATCAAGCTCAATTATATAATTTTTTTTCCGACTGAGGTGCTTTACATTATGTTTTTTTGTTCCAACTGAGCTTCCAGTTGGATTACTATCGAATTTTTGGTTTGCATTGCATGTGTCTTATGAGACCCGATGAGCTCAAAGCAGATGCTGCTTCCCTCTGAAACTTAATCTGCTCATGTGAAACTTTAGTGCTTTGCACACTGTTTGATCTCATATCACATAATATTTGTTTTGTTTTATTTTTGTATTGTTGATTATTTTCTCATCCAAATTTAGTGGGAAGGCACTGCCTTCCTCGTTCCTTGGAGAAAATGCCACATGCACTTCTTTCAAGCTCTGCTCGTCCCACTGCACACCCTAAAGCTCAAAGCCGAGGCACCACAAAACAATACACAAGTCCCACGGAACCAAATCCCTGCTGCATGCGCTGCTTCTTCCCAGATTTACCCATTAAAGGCATTTAAAGAGGAAATCAAGCCAGAACACAGAGAATGTGTGGATGCAGGAGGGGACATGGAAATGCAAATGTACCCTAAAAGACAATGAAAATAAAACTATATGCATGCTAAACAAATGCTCCTGGTCTTATTATGCATGAGTGATCAGTGCATGTGCATATCATAACAAATCTTTGTTTTGTTTTGCTTTGTTTTCATCAATATGTAATAACTTTTGCCTCTGAAATGAAATGAAATCATTATTCTATGTTTTTACACTGCTGAATATTCTATTTCAACTAGAAACACACTGCTGATGTTAAATGTGTTTTCTTTAAAGTCAACATCAAATGCTGGGTTCAAACCAATTTACATCTAAAATGAGACAGGTTGGTGATGTCACCTGAAATAGAAAGTCGTTTCAGAAGAGGAGTAAACTTATTTTTTAAATAAAAATTACAAAGACTAACATTGTTTTCTTTGAATACGATTCATAGACGAATTGTATGAAGGCAAGAAAACATATCTTTCTATTAAGCTGAACAAATTGCATCCACACAAAACAAACATACGGCATGAGCAGTGCGGCCCGATTCACGAGCAAATGACTCTTATGAACTGGATTTGATCAGTCTGATGAATCCTTCACTGAAAGAACTCCCTGAATCAGTCAGAGCTGAATCAACATCTGACTCACTCACTGAACTACAAGTTATCATTACTTTTAGTTAAGTCTTAAAATGAATCACTTCTTTTGTAGTACTTATTATTACATTTTCAGTGGATATTTCATGTATTTAAATTTTTTTTACTACTTTTTTATTAAGAAAATTATATTTTAAACAGCATAAACTATATATATATATATATATATATACACTGCACATGCACTTACATATGAATATACATATGCATAGCATATGCATAGACATATATAGTACACGTAGACATATGCATAGAATACACACACTATATACTTATTACATATACATACACATGTGCATTTACATATACATATACAGTGGATGGTACAAAACAGAATTCTATAAGAAACATGGGTAAATAGGTTCAAATTTGATTTCATTTTGGCCTGAATAGCTGTGGAAGACGCTCAGCTGTAAACAAGGCAAACAGTGGCTGTATGTTCTTTACTCTGAGCCACAGTGTATCTTATGATTGTCATGTGGAGTGACCTTGATTACAGGGACCATCTCCTCGTGATTGTGGGAGAGGAACACAGAATCTGTGATTAAAGAGCTCCAAAGATTCAGACATAAAGGGACTCGAAATAATGCAAGCTTGGCGCCACAGACACAGGTGTGAGCTATTTTCACAGTCATACTCATATTTGTGAATGGCACAAGTATATTTTTAATATCAGAGGGTATGTTTATATGAAATGTGTGTGTTCTCTGAAGTATTCGGTAATTGAGGTTTGAAATATAGCCGTGGAGTCAAAATGAGATCTTAAAGCAGCCAGGGTTGGTGCTTTCTAACAGCCAAGCAAACTAACCAGCCCTGGAGAAAAAGGTTAGATATGTGGGTCAGAGTCTGGCTACATGGAGAGGAGTGGAGAAAAGTGCTACGAGAGCAGTTTGAATCTATTACAAATGTATTTTTACTACTGAACTTCATGCTAAATAAATATAGAGTCAAGATCAAATGGTCAAGATCAAATGGTCACATCCACGGATGTAAATGATTTTGCCTGAATAATATTTTAAAGTGTGAATTTACTTGTGGGTATTTGGTATTAAAGGAATAATCCACCAACAAAAATGAACATTTTGTCATCATTTACGTACCCTAATGATGTTCCAAAGCCATTTGACTTTCCTTCAGCTATGGAAAACATAATGAGATGTTAGGCAAAAAAGTCTGACCTTCTGTTTTCCATATTATGAATGTGGATGGTTATTTTTACTACCGAGCTCCAAAAAAACATCATAATAAAAGTAGCCTGTATGACTTATGTCCTAGGTTTAAGATCACATGATAACAGACTGAAATGCATGAAGTTGCTGATGTCAAATCATTGGTTTAAAATATGGCTCAACATAAAGACATATTAAATATGTCAAATATGTTCTGATTGGCTGTGATAGAGTCACATGATGCAGCATTTTCATGTTTGGTGTGGGCAAAAAAAAAGGAATTGACAACTGCAAACCGTCCTGGCTTCTGTTTGAACTCTGTTTTTCATCACCCTTTGCCTTAGTTCATTTGTTTTCATAGTTACTCATTTGATTTAGTAATTATGTTCAGGTGTGTGTGCAATTATCTAATGTATATTAGTTCATTCCTGGGTCTCACCCATCAGACTACCTTCCCGGATGACTGCCTTTGCTCGTTCCTGCACACCTGCCTGAATGCCGATACATGAGTGCAGTTGTCCGGGGAGGGTCCTCAAGGGAGCTTCGCCACATATGTGGAATGGGTGCTGAGCTCTTGTGGATCTACCTTCACCATTGGCCTCGCGGAAGATGACGCCAGCCCCACTCCCATCCCAGTGTCCAGCCAGTCACCACCCCGCTGCGAGGAGTGACAGCCTAAGCCCACCGCAGACGGAGAGAACGCCTCAGCCGTGATGTCAGAGCCATCACCAGGAGGAGCGACTGAGCCTGACGCCATCAGCAAGCCAGAGAGGACCCCGTCTGACCAGGTGCGCATACAGATTGTCTCATCCATCGTCGAGGGTATACTCGTGGAATTCGAGGATATGGATGCAAGCCCCGCCCACCCTCCTGCCACTGAGAGTGAGTGTTTACTGGACATGGACACTGTTTTTCAGTTTGGAGAGTTAGAGACTTTGCGTCCCCTAAGCCTGCCTGATTCTGTTTTCTGTGGACACCAGAGACTTATATTACATATTGTAAAAAGGGGCATATTTTTGATTGGATTTTGTGCATTTCTTCAGTCTCCTCAGCCCTCAGCCACTCCTGCTGTCCAGTCATCTTCGTCCCCCGTCAGTTCCTCTGTTTCACCTCCTCTCAGTGGTGGGGTTCCGTCTCGGGCCTGCCAGGAGTCTTCGTCTCCTGGGCCTAAGGAGCCCGTGGCTCTGCCTCCGGCCTCGGATGGCTCTGCTCCACCTCGTCCCGCCATCCAGACTCATGCACCTATGCTCCTCCCACTCTCGATTCTGGCGTGGACTATCGGCCATTTGGCCACGCTGGGCTCCCTCAGTCAGTGGGCTCCACCTGTGTCGGACTTCGCCACACCTCCACTGCGGACTTGCGGGCCTCTGCCCTTATCAGTATGACATTTAATATACAGACATTGTCACTTGCACACAGCGATTTCTGTAATATTTTATTTATTTACTTTTTACCTCTATTGCTGCTTTGTTACTACCCTGTACAACCTGTTTGCACATTCTTCTCTTGTACATTCCTGCTCATCTAAATATTTATTAAGCCTACAGTATACTGTCCTGCGCATTTTATTTTATTCTTATTTTTTATCTTACTTTTTCCATACCTATATTTATATATAATTTTCTTGTGTTTGTATTCTTTAATAATTGCACTGTCCATGGAGCGGACCTGACTTACATTTCACTGCTGGTCATATATTCCCTATATAACCATGTATGTGATACGGCCCGCTCCTCCCACCCTCAGGCTCCGCCTCCTTCCTTGGTCACTCCAGCTCGCCCTCTGGCCTCCGGATCCCCACCTACATCTTGGGCGATCGTCGCTATGGCTCCATCACGGCTGCTTGGATCCTCGGCATTGCTCCACCTCCTCAGCTCTCTGTCTGTGCAGTGGACTCCACTTCCATCGCTGTCGTCACCTCCGGTCATCTCCATGGCGGTGCGTGTTCCCATCACACGCCGCCATGGAACGCAGTCCTGGCTCTGGTCTGGGTCTCCATCTACCCTCTCCTGCTCAAGGCTCCTCCCTGCACTTCACCACCATCACCATCTCTTACTTGGTCATCTCCTCCACCTGCACCTCCCTGGATTTTGCTTGTTGTCCTTCTCCCAATTGTCCATCCACCTCCAGAACCTCCTCCTGCATCTCTCTGCCTGTGTGCCATCCCTTTGCCAGCCCCTTTCAATATCCCTTCACCATCTCCCCATCCTCCTCGCCGCCTCATCCTTCTCTTTACGGTGCGAGGTCGCGCCTTCCAGGAGGGGGCGTACTGTCATGGTTTCTGTTAGTTTGGACTCTGTGTTTCCTCTTTGCCTTAGTTCATTTGTTGTCATAGCTACTCATTTGATTTAGTCATTATGTTCAGGTGTGTGTCCAATTATCTTGTGTATATTAGTTCAGTCTCATTTGTATTTGAGTTGGACTACTATGGACTATTTTTTGGTGCTTTTACTACCAATCTTTAGTAAAATTCAGCCCTGACTTTCTTCTGAACACCTCCTTTTGTGCTTCACAGAATAAAACAAAAGACATGGCAATAAGACAATGATGACTATTTGTTCTATTTTGGATGATCTACTGCTCTAAAACCTGAGTTTGACTATAAAAATGACATGTTTGTATTGAGGAGCAAGACTGCCATTTCTGCGGAGGAGATCGTTATCGTTTTACCACAGAGACACAAACCCATCACATGCACAAAATGTCCTTAACAGAAACATATTTCAGCACTTTACACAATACAGCATTCAGACAGCAGATAAGGACTGTGAAGTAGAGGAATCTGAATGTGAAAAACCCATGTAAAAGAGATGGCATGGATGAAAGAGAAAGCAGAGAATAGGAGAGAAAGAAAGGCATCGGAGTGAAGGAAAGGCAGAGATGTTGGACAGGTGGTGCAGAGAGTATCCCTGCAGACCTGGACAGAATTCACACAGAACAAAAGAGCTTAGAAAGCCACACACATGCACGCACAGACACCCACATGGCCATGTTCAGCACTGATTACACCATTGTACCAAATTCATTAGCGTCAATCATTATTCCGGCCCTCCACTGGGGCTATTGTTGCACCTGTAGACTCCTAATTACGCGCTGGAAGACCAGCGGAGCTACAGCCACCTCCACCGCTGAGAATCGAACAAAAAAAAAGGGAGGGGGGGGGAGAGTACAGCGGCAGCATACAGAAAATATGCAACGATCAAGTCAAATCATTTCCGGTAATTACTGTGACTGCCCGAGATCCAGAACTGCCGTCGGATGGCAGGATTGCACGGCAACCAGAGCATCACAATCACACACTCCACGGATGACGGTGCTCGAATCTCCGTAGCTGCTAATTATCCCGCTGGCTAGGACAAAATCATTTCAGAAAGTTTAAGCGAAGTTGAACGGTGATGAACAGAAAAAAATATGAGATAAAATTACCCTTTTGGAAAAAGACAAAAAGCATCATGTGAAAAACATGGCATGGACTTGAGTTAATGTTAGGGTTTGTTTTAAAGCTGACATGCAGCGTGGTTTCAGGAAGGGATGATGAACAAACTAACCAAACAAACCAGCAGCTGTTTCTCTGGAACAAAATGCATGTCAGATGGTAAAGAGACAGATGGGTTCAAATGGTAGAGAGACACAACAACATGGATTTGCAACCAATGTGGAGTGTTTGAGTGATTGGGGTCAATGGCATGTTTATGATAGAAGTCTCTTTTGCTCACCAAGGCTGCATTTATTCGATAAAAATACAGTAATATTATGGAATATTATTTCAGATTAAAATAACTGTTTTTTTTATGTGAATATATTTTAAAATGTAATTTATTCCTGTGATCAAAGCTGGATTTTCAGCATCATTACTCCAGTCTTCAGTGTCACATGATCCTTCAGAAATCATTCTAATATGCTGATTTGCTGCTCAAGAAACATTTATTATTATTATCAATGTTGAAAAAAGTTGTGTTGCTTCATATTGTTGTGGAAACGGTGATACATTTTCTATTTCAGGATGCTTTAATGAATAGAAAGTTTAAAAGAGCACCATTTGTTTTAATAGAAATATTTTGTATTATTATAAAAGTCATTACTGTCACTTTTGGTCAATTTAATGCATCCTCGTGGAATTAAAGTATTAATTTCTTTTTAAAAATCTTACTGGCCCTACACTTTTGAATAGTAGTGTCCATATTTTTGTCTACATCATCTTTAAATTTAGATAATTATATAGTGCTTTCAGCTTCCAATAACAGTCTATGTATTCTTTTCATAGCAAACATAATTGCAGCATTGCCTTTTGCTACTATAGATAAAGAAAAAAGCCATTGCAAAATTTCCACAACATTTCAAAACAGAAAAAGAGAAAGAAGAGAAAGATGGATAATGGCAGTCAGAAGAGAGGAATGTGTCAAAATTAATAACTTTCATATATGTATCCAATGCTTAAAGGGTTAGTTCACCCAAAAATGAAAATTAGCCCATGAATTACTCACCCTCAAGTCATCCTAGGTGTATATGACTTTCTTTTTTCAGATGAATCCAGTCAGAGTTATATTAAAAATTGTCTTTGATCTTCCAAGCTGTTTAATGGCAGTCAGCGGGTGTTGCAATTCATCAGTACATTCACAGTAAGAAGTGAAATAAAGCGCATCCATCCATAATAAAAAGTGCCTAACACAAGGGGGTGAACAAAGGCCTCCTGTAGTGAATAGATGCGTTTTTGTAAAAAAAATATCCATATTTAAAACGTAATAATCAATTTAATCTAGCTTGCGCTCACTGTTGTACACAGAAGCAGCTCC
>NW_015551075.1:1244265-1262834 GCF_001515605.1 Sinocyclocheilus anshuiensis | reverse complement strand
CTGATGAACTGCAACACCTGCTGACTGCCATTAAACAGCTTGGAAGATCAAAGTCAATTTTTAATATAACTCCAATTGGATTCATCTGAAAGAAGGAAGTCGTTTTATGAGGCGTCTAGGATGGCTTGAGGGTGAGTAAATAATGGGATAATTTTCATTTTTGGGTGAACTATCCCTTTAAGGCAAGGCAAGTTTATTTATATTGCACATTTCATACACAAAGGTAATTCAAATTGCTTTATATAAAATGGAATAATCATAAATTAATCATTAAATATCCATAAGAAATAAAATATAGAAAATAAAATGATTAATAAATGATTTCAAATGAATTTAAAAAAATCTAAATAAAAAGACAGTCTAAGGATTTTTATATCTCTAAAATTATTGCAGTTTTTTAAATTAAAATTAATATAATGTCTATGAATCATTCTGAGTATGTCACTAAAACCATGTGGAAAGATGTGTAATGACGCCATAAACTCTCATAAACATCGCAGCAGTGTTGTCACCTTACTCTCCTAACTGAAAATGGACATGCATCATCAAAGATTATGAAAAGCGTCTCTAGTTATTAGTCATGGGTTGATTCCCAGGAAACAAATGTCTAGAGTGTCTAGTGTTTTGATCAAATGTCTAGAGTGCACTGCAACATTAAGCGGTAATGTGATATGGAGTAACTCAACAGCAGCTCAGACAGTCTGAGGTCCTCTGGTCAATGGGGTTGGCTTTAAACTGGCTTGGTGAAAGGTGGATTCCCAGTGTAACACAGACACTAGTCTCCTCATCTCCATAAATACCCTTTACCCTACAATTTTTACATTCTTCCATTGCCCTGGGACCAAAACTGTGCGTCTAGTCAGAAAGCGCTGGTGGAAAAATCATGTCAAATTCATCAGATATGTTATATAATGAGGAAAAAAAGAGAGAGAGGGTTAGAAAACAGACTTAATTGAGTTATTTCTGCATTGGGACATTTCTCCATACACGAGGCTCACATAATGTGCGTAACTAGCGTAACTAACCCGAGCTCCCCGCGGCGCTTTCTGAATGCACTGCTGGAGGCATTCAACCTCCTCCGGCAGGAGCCCCATTCAGCCTCCACCAGTGACCCGCGGCACGCAAGGGACACCAGAATGTGAAACACGATTCTGACATGCACGTGTCCATCTTCACATTCAGCTATCTTACACCACCATTCAAAAGTATAGGGTCAGTATGTTTTTTTTAAGAAATTAATATGAATCATGCATTAAATTGATCAAAAGTGACAGGAAAGACATTTATAATGTTACAAACTATTTGCATTTCAAATAAATGGTGTTCTTTTGAACTTTCCGTTCATCAAAAAAATCCTTGTTTCCCAAGCAATATTAATCAACATTGATAATAATATGAAATGTTTCTTGAGCAGCAAATTAGGTGTATTATCAAAGGATTTCTGAAGGATCATGTGACACTGAAGCCTGGAGTAATGATGCTGAAAATTCAGCTTTGCATCACAGGAATAAATTATATTTTAACATACATGAAAATAGAAAACAGTTATTTGAAATTGCAATAATATTTCACAATATTCCTGTTTTTACTGTGTTTATTATTGAATAAATGCAACCTTGGTGAGCATAAGAGACTTCATTCACCGACCACAAACTTTTAAATGGTACTGCATCAGTGAATACAAACTGCTTGCACCTTTTCTATTTGAAACACTAAATTATGCATTCAATTAGATGGTAGCAGTTTAATTAACCAGTCAGTTTTAAAGCTTAACAGATGTGTGGTTCACATTGAAAGTATATGAATCAAAAACAATGAACTGTGGCAAGTTCAAATCTGATATCTCAAACATTTTTTATGCTGTTCCCACATCTCTCTCTATTTTTTTATGACATTTTATGACAACTATTTGAACATGCACTACTGATTCAACAAGAAATCCAAATGGTCCAATCAATTCAATTTCCAATTTTGAATGAATATCCTTTTACTCAAAAACACGTTTGCATTTACAAAATGGGTTGCAATCAGACTTTATTAATGCTGTTAATTACACTGATATCATTGCACATAATCATTAGGATTTTTAATCTTCTCCTCAGGTGTTAACCTGCCATTAGAGCATGTAACAGTCCGAAACAGATCACTCAACCTCAAGGACGAGCATTCTGCCTGATACAGCCTTCTGAAAGTTAGGCGCTGTGTATCTTGGCAGACTTCAGCGGTGATGTGTTTTCTGCTGATGCACTGCAGCTGCGACATGGCTGGGCCTTTTGAATTGCCAGCGGCACCTGCTGCTGTAAGCTATATATGTGTGAGGATTTCAGAGAGACTATTGACTTGACCCACAGGTCAGTCCAAGCAGCCAGCTGATTATAGGAGCCGATGCCGGGATTTTCTTGGGATGTTGTGGGTTGAGTTGAATCTGGGGAAGTATTTGGACAGGTTAAACTTACAAATGTCTAAATGTCACTGCGTTAGATAACAAAATGTCAAATCAAATGGCATTTTTGAAAGAAAAACAGCACAGGCAGACTTTTTAAGCTAGTCAAGGGGAGGGGCCTACCCTTTTTAGCCAATCAAAACCACTTTCTGTCTGTCAATCATTTTGCAAATGAGGCTTGCTGATGTCATTGGGGGGTGGGTTTTAGAGAGAGGGGGCGTGTCATTGAAGGAGTGGGAGGCGGCCAAATTCTGATGGCAAAACTCTTACAGTGCCTTTAACATTTTGTTAAAAGCATTTGTAATTTACAATTGACTAAAAACAGATGTCCTCAGGTATGACATTAAATACTATTGCCTATATTTACTGCAGGATCTGAAATAATTTTGTATGCTAGAGAGGTTGACGTTGAACTTGAGGAAAACTGACTTTACACGTCCACTAAAAATCATCAAAACACCAGTTGATTACAAGTCATTAAGCAAAAATGATGTTAGAACAACTCCAGCAGCAAGTAGCACAAATGCTACTAGGTTTGAAATTTAGTTATCTAATGCAATGAAATTCAGACATTTTTTAAATGTCCAAATACTATTTAGGGCCACTGTAGGAGGAGGTAAAGCAATGAAGAGCTGAAAATTGGCTTTGAAATGCTCTTTTACAGTTTGTGTAATGCTTTGAAATTATAACTTTGTAATAAACAAGTTACTAAGAGCTAAAGTCCTCAGGCTTGACATTAAATAATGCTACCTATATTTATTGCAGGATCTGAAATGATTTTGTATGCTAGAGAGGTTGAAGTTGAACTTGAGAACGTATACATCCACTAAAAACCAACAAAAAACCAGTTGATTAAAAGCATTAAAAAAAGCATTGGCTTTGAAATGCCTTTTTACAGTTTCTTTAATGTTTTGAAATGACAACTATTTGTAGTTTACTAAAAACAGAAGACTTCAGGCATGACATTAAATAGGCTAAAGTTGCCTAATGTTACAGGGGTTAAGGTTGAACTTGAGCACAAGAGAATGAGCACAAATGCCACTTGGTTTATGTTTAGATATCTAATGCAATGACATTGAGACATGTTTTAAGTGTCCAAATATTGTTTAGGAGGAGCCGAAGCAATAAAGGGAAGAATGTTGGCTTTGAGTTGCCTTTTTAGATGAAAGAATAATGGGAGAGAGCCAGAGAGATGGAGAAAACAGATAAATCCAAGCTGAGAGAGTGATAGTTGCCAGGTTAGCTCAAACAGAAACTCACACACGCACAAAGCCAACACGTCAGAAGTAGTGTGACTCACTGTACAAATAAACTGCTAAATTTGTTGTGCATGAGGCTGAAGGTCACAGGGGGGAAAAGCTGCTTCTGAAACAAAAACAAGCAAACAAATGAAAACTCCATCAGTAGCTTAAAAAAACACCATCAGCGTTCGTAAATACAGACAAAAGTTGTCCTTTGCATGTCATACTTTCAAAATCTCCAGCGACCGAAGCATTTATCTGCAGGGAATACACCTTAAACCGCAGAGCTAATCTTATTAAAAACACTGGAAGCATGAAAGGTAGAATGGTTGTAAATGAAACGGCGTCGAACAAAAGGAGGAAAATATTCAATTAAGAGCCACTAATGATTTGCAAATCTTTCTCTTGTCCCCACAGACCGCATGTGACCCCCTAAATCAGGTTATAGGCCTGGTTTAAGTATCACTTTCAGACGTTCTTTGTACTCGTTTCTTCCCACCTTTCCTACTTAAATTGCTCAGTCTCTTGTAGCTCTCTTTAATTCAGTGTTGTTTTATGAGATTTCATGGATGATTGTGCATTACTCTAATTGCAAATCCGCTTAAGTCGCCCGAGGTGGTCACAGGCAAACAGGTCTGGCGATGGTTTTTAACAAAGATTGTGTTAGTGAAGTGAATGAAATGATGACAATGGAGTCACTGATAAAGCTGTGCATATCAGACAATGGATTAAGCGTTTATCTAAAGCGGAATCTCATGGTGGAGCTCCAGAACTGCAGTCTTGGCTTCAATGCTCGGGCAAAAATCCAGCCGAAAGTCAGAGTTACACAACAGCACGCTGGCTAATAGCTGATTCCAGTTCACTGGGAGCAGACTTGATTGACATCCCACAATCCTGAAGGTTTACTGGCCTGAGAAAGCATGTGTTTGAAATCAAGCAGTAACTTTTACACTCAAGGCCATATGGTGGAAATTAAGGCCGTAGATCAACTCATCGCTCTGTTTGCCTGAGCCTTGCCACATTCTACCTCTGCCAATCGCTTGATTTTATACTCCCTGTAAAAAAAAATAATTCCTCTCAAGGACTCGTCAACAAACTTTTTGACTGATGGGTTCGTTATGAATGGAAATCAAGATATTGAGAACACAGGTTTGGAATTGTACTATTATCAGAGTTGGGAAATGGGTCAGGATGCATCATAAATTGGGATGTAAAATTCACACTTAAGCTAGTTAGTAACTAGCTAGTATGTCATTAATTTAATCATCCTTTAAATCTGTATACAGAAGTACGTTGGTTAGCAATGCATTTTATGGCTGTTAAAACTATTTTTGACTCACATAAATGTTAAAGGTGATACATAACCATGGAATAGAACAAACTGTATTTTTAAATAATAAATGTTCAGGAACTGTATCAAATATGAATGGTTTACTGGTGCAACACACAAATTAGTAGTGCATAAATTGTTAATTAGTGCCAATTTACACCCAAACCAACTGTAACTGCACAGAACCTGTTGTATTTTCTTAGAAAATGTTAAAACTAAATGATTTTCATGTTGTTAAAAAAACTCTTGAACATCTGAAAACTTAAGTGCTAAAGATGAATTGGTGAAGAATCTATACTGCATTGGCGAAAGAAATGAACAGAATGCTTCACTGGAGTTGTGAGAATGCAATCTGAGTTAAATGATGAGCACGAAATGTTGTTTGATGCAAGATTTAAAAAAATAAGTAGGCAATGAATCACCTCTTTCCGTGCATGCAACAAAATGAACATACAACGCAAGCAGTGTGAACTGCATCTTTTTCTCACTATTTTTGTCTTGTTCTCCATTAAAAATATCTAAAGCTCTTTAAACCAAGACACATTTACTTGAGAACTAAATATATGTTAATAAGTGTATGCAAGACTTAATGCACACAAAAAATCATTTAAAAAATACACAACCCCATATTTTGAACCCCATTTACTAATGTTCCATGTTCCAGAACAATATTAGTCAGGCAGTAAGTAGATCATGATCTGAAGCAAGACACAGATCAGTTTTGACCTCGTCTGTGATAATTTCCCTGAGGAAAACAGGCAGTCGGTGGCCTCTAGAAAGGAATGTACTCAGTTGCACATGATACAAGCTAGATAGCATTTCAAAGACTTGATAAATGGGTGTGTCACTGCAGTGGACAAACACACGGTCGACATACACCAAAAGAACACAGTTCTTATTTGCCATTCAAGTCACCACAATACACTTTTAGCACCCATCGAGGGGTCTTCAACATGCTGGAGGGAAAACAAGCATGTGTCCCCATGATTTGAATCTCCGCTAACGGAAAATAAACCAGTTGTCACCACAGAGAGGCAATTAACTCTCAGTGCTGCATATATTCCAGAGGTTGCATTTCTAACATGCTTAATGTAAACGCTAAATTGTTAGGATTAGCAGATTAGCAGAAATTCTCTTATAAGCTATTATAATCAGACACGTTCCTGTAGCAGCCACTTCGTGATAGTGACTGGTACATTTGACAGACAGGTAAATGAGGAGTGGGTGTAATAAAATTGCTGCATTTGCATCATATTCATTGAATGACTAAAGTTAGCACACCGCCTTTTATGATGACAGGTTGGCAATTAGCCACCGTGCTAAACTTATCAAAAGTTTAACAGTTGTTACAGCACTCAAACGATTGACAATTTCACATTAACAGCAAGATGTCTTTTTAAACATCAATTGTATGTAGGATATCTGCATCAGAATAATATCTAAATACTTATGTTGTTGTTACACAAGCAGCTAGCCACCTTTCTGCTAACACAATAACAAGGCTGACTATATTTAGCTCTTTGTCTTAGGCAAGCTACAATATATTACAAGACCTTAAACATGCCCTGAAGGGGTAGGGGTCACAAACTAATATATGAAGCACATTTTAGCATCCAGCTAAGTGGAACAAGCAGATGCTGGATTTGCCCTGGGGAAGCAGCTTTGGCTTTGAGTTTTAGAGTGAGTGCTTATATAAGTAATGCATCTTCCGCAGCAGGTGCTTTTTTAGGAATTCAGAGAAAACATAAGGCAAACAAGATGGTTTCAGTTAATGGACTCTGACAGTGCAATGTATTTTTTGGGTTCGTTCGGTACGTTATCTTCATCAAGAGTGGCAGCTGTTTACTACTAGGTAACAAACTAGAGGAGGAGAAGATACTAGTTTCATGGTGTTACTGAAATATTTGTCCCTTTGGATTTTCAGACAAAACTTTACACACACAGAACGATGCTGACACAGGTGCACGCAACAGATGCAAAGAACGCAAGCTGCTCTCCAAAGGCAATTCATTTAGAGACAAGCAGCAGAGAAATGCATCGTGGTATAATAAATGTGACCGGGAGCATGCAGAAATGTAAATTTTATGCCATCAATAATTGTGTACTTATAGATTTTCACATGAAATTTGCCCCAGACCGCCTTTTCTGGCAAAAATTGCTAACATCTAATGGACCAAAAGCTCCAATGTAAACTAAACGCATGTGAAGACTACACTTGCCACAATGTCATCATTTTATCACAAGTATGAGAACTATAATGATAAAGTTTTAATAATCGTTCTAATTCTATGAGAATAGGGAATTCCACACCACAACTGTTATGACAACGACACAGAGGAACGATACAGTTGGAATCACAGCTGAAATTTATCCAGCTGATGAACGATAAAAATATTGACAGCCAATCAGAATCCACCCGACTGTAAAAAGCTCGAGCATTTAAAGTGGCGACATAAAGGCAGCATGCTTAATAATAAACAGAATATTACTATGCATTGGTGTGGATGCTAATATAGTTATCATTATGGTTATCGATATATGACATCAAAGTACTGCGAGAGCGATTCGAAAGCATGAGCTTTCAGGCATATATATATATATATATTTCAGGAAATATAGAAATTCTGGCCAGGACGTGTCCGGGAAAAAGAGGACGTACGGTCACCCTATTTTTAAACACTGAATTTATTATTTTATTTTTGGTAAACAAAAATTAAAAAGTAAAGCGCAATTAGTTGAAATTGTACATTGTTCACCACACCGCAACCAACATGCCAACTTTTGTAATGGTCTTGGTTTTTAAATGCAACTAGATCTCTATGTTGTTTGGTGCAATGCATTAATATTCTTTAAGTTGACATGAAATGGAAATTCACCCTATTTTCTAAATGCATGGTATCAATCATATTGTGAATGATTCATCCATGCATATGTGTTATTTTTAATGAAAAGGTCAAAAACTCTTCAGGTGAAACTTGCGACTTCTCTATAGTAACATATGCTGGACTTCAATCATTTTGTCTGCTTAAAGGGGGGGTACAATGCTGTTTCATGCATTTAGCATTGTTTACACTGTTAAAGAGTTGGATTCTCATGCTAAGCATGGACAAGAGCGTGCCCGCATCGACCAAAGAAATTGCGAGAGTGAGATCGCGCCCATCAACGCGCTTCATCCGGTGGCAGCGCTGCACGGGACTTGCTCGGGAAGAATGTCTCCAAAGAAGTGTGTTTTTGGTTGTAAGGGAAAGATAACTTTGTTCAGCTTCCTAAAGAACCCAGCGTTATGTAGACAGTGGATACAGTTTGTTTTTCCGGGGCAGCAACGGAGTTTCACAAGTGTGTTTGTTGACGAACGTTTTATAAACAAGGCCCAGTTCGACGCTGGATTTGCACATTGTTTGATACTGAAAGATGGAGCGGTCCCAGCTATATGGTGGCGGTCATGATTCAGAACTGCAGACGGTAAGTGAAACGGCATCAAATATCTGTTTTGTTGGCATTCGGCGCCCAAGTGCTCGTCGCTCTTTAGCTCCGCCCACGGCGCGCCTCCAGGAGCTCGGCTTTTTCCGGAGAGAATCGTAAAGCTGTGTCTTTCTTTTATAAATATGATAAAACTAAAGACTTTTTGGAGATATGAAGGATGCAGTACTACTCTATAGGTACTCAAGATTAACATGTGATTGGGTGAAACTGTGTGTGGTATGCCCCATTTAAACCCCACCTCTTTTTTTACAATCCACTGCAAACTTGCTTTCAGATCTGCCTCCATCCAATCAACAACCAATGGATAGAACTAAGTCCCGACTTACATTGTTTCCTTTTCAAGAATCCATTTCACTCTGATGCACGTCACAATATGGAAGAAAAGATCTCTCGCTACTTCCTTTACATTGCAACTTTAAGAGGTTATGGAACCGGATCGTGACCCACTGACTTTCATCACTTACGTTGAGTGGTATCAACTGGTTTCATCTTATAAAAATGAAGATTCTAAAAGAGGGTTTTCGCAAATATGCCATAGAAGAACCATTTTTGGTTCCCCAAAGAACCTTTCAGTAAACAGTTCTTAAAAGAACCATTTTTTTCTTAGAGTGGAGAACATATTAATAATCTAAAGAACTATTTTCCACTATAAAGAACCTTTTGTGGAATGGAAAGGTTCCATGTTAAAGGTTTAATGGAACCATCATTGCCAATAAAGAACCTTTATTTTTAAGAGTGTACCATACCTAGTGCGCTCCTGAGTTCAGACAACCTAATGGATGGATAAAAAGCTAATTTAAAAGCACCCATAGTTTCTCCACTCATGCTTCTGTCTCTGAGCTCTTCAGGCAGTTCCTTTGACCTCATGATTCTCATTTGCTCTGACATGCACTGTGAGCTGTAAGGTCTTATATAGACAGGTGTGTGGCTTTCCTAATCAAGTCCAATCAGTATAATCAAACACAGCTGGACTCAAATGAAGGTGTAGAACCATCTCAAGGATGATCAGAAGAAATGGACAGCACCTGAGTTAAATATATGAGTGTCACAGCAAAGGGTCTGAATACTTAGGACCATGTGATATTTCAGTTTTTCTTTTTTAATAAATCTGCAAAAATGTCAACAATTCTGTGTTTTTCTGTCAATATGGGGTGCTGTGTGTACATTAATGAGGAAAAAAAAATAACTTAAATGATTTTAGCAAATGGCTGCAATATAACAAAGAGTGAAACATTTAAGGAGGTCTGAATACTCTCCGTACCCACTGTATATATATATGGAAAAAAAAATTTTCAACAGTCATCATTTCAAACAGTCTTTCAAATGATGTTAAGTGAAATTCTTTAGTATTTAAGACTTTTTTTTTTTTTTTTAAATGAAGACAAGAAAGAATCATTTTTAATTATTTTCATTTACATGCACCAATATATCAAAACATAAAACATAATAGGCAGCATCGTTAATGTAATGCTACACAGACATTTCTGTAAATGTTTTTGGCGATTTTTGTTTGTTTGTTTGTTTATTGAGCACATTTCCACAACCGACCATTGACCACAGTGCTGTACAATATGTAAACACAGAAAAGAGACTATCACAACCAAAAAAACACACTAAAATCACAAAAAAAAAAAAACAACAACAGTGAAATAAACCCCTCAGTTTTAATACACAGACAATTTCTATACCCCATTAAATGCCAATGTGAGGATGTATTCCTTAAACTTGTGTTTAAAAACACTTGGGTGTGGGTGCCTATCTGAGAGAAAAAGATAAATCATTCCAAAGTTCATCTCCACTTTTAGTTCTCCACCGTTTAGTTCTAGGAATCATCAAAGCCAGCTGATCAGTTGAACTTAAAGAACCTTTTGGCTCACATTTTTCAATCAATTCCACCAAATACAACGGAACCATACTATGCAATGATTTATAAACAAAAAAACTAAATTTTAAAATTGATTCCGTAATGGATCGGTAAAAAATTCAGCATCAGCATTTTGGACCAGTTGTAATCGGCAATGATTTATTAATTCCAACATATGGTGTAGCAGTAATTTAACCTTGTAAATACAAAAGCATGAATGACTTTTTCAAGATCATGTATGGACAAAAATGGTTTCACCTTTGCTATTAATCTTAAGTGATAAAAACAGGACTTAAAAAACTTAACTTTTTAATAACTTTCACATATAAGCACCAATATATCAAAACATAATATGCAGCAATATTTACCTAATGATAAACAGACTCTTCTGTTTTATTGTGCAGTGTGAAATTTAAAAAAGTAAAAATAAACTGCTGAGTTAGATGTTTTGAATTCATTTACTTCAACGCAGACTTTAATCAAACTTATCAAATCTAACCCTACAAAATGTTAATCAAAAATGCCATTAAAATAATGCATGGCAAAATAAATAAATACATGTTTAATTAATGGTTACATAATTTTATATTGCTAGCAAAATCAATATATAGCAACCCTCTACATTGCGAGTAAATCACTCGCATATGCGATTCCCGAATGGAGGCCAATGGACTCCTATTTTATTTCAATTTCAAGAGCTGTTGGTATTCCTCAAGCTTCTTCAATTTAAACTGTTTGTTGGTAACATCTGACAGTCTGCGTTGAAAACAAGACTGTTGCTTGCCTTCTGACAGCCAATGAATTACTCTACATTCTGACAGGCGTCAGGGTTGACAAACCTGCTGTTCATTTCGTGAACCGAGAGATTATACGCCATCCGAGAGATATAGTGCTGTCAGGATACACCTGCAAATTCATAACCTTGAGGCTCTTCGGGATGGATTCGAGCGATCTTTGGTCATAAGTAATGAACGCACACATGCAGCTTCTTCGTGCTGCTGGGTCCATTTAAGATTAAGGTGAAAAATTTAATCAGGGTGATTTTCATCGATCTTGTAAATGCGCAGATGCTTGTATGCCCTAACGCGCTTTGTAACATGCATATGGCCGAAATCAAATTGTTTATACAAGGCGACCAAAGAAGCCATTCATCTTCAGGGGTAATCTAGATATGCCCGGTTATTTAAATCACTGATTTGAATTCCTGTTGTGTTATGAACAGGCCAGACCATCACTGAATCATCAATGAACTGACTTTAGCTGGAAAAATGACTCTTTGTTATTGTCTTCTTGCATTATTGACAAACTATTTTCCTGTTTGACACTGTAAAGCTGTTTTGACACAATCAGTATTGTATAAAGCTCTATATAAATAAAGGTGACTTGACTATTGCCACCATTTTATAAAGCTACAACCACAAGCCGTCCGTTTTTAAAACAGCTATGCAATTCACAGCCTCTTGAGACGTATAGTTCAATCAGCCCTACAATCTGGCAGTGAAATGCATCTACAAACCCTTGACAGCACACAGGTATGGCTTTTGAGAGCCTAGAATTAAGCAATTAGCAAATCTTAACAGACCCTCCATTTACACCTCAAGCACAAATTAACCCATCTATCAAATTTCATGCACATGAGAAGAAAATCTAATTCGTTTACACGTTTCAATTGACTCCAACTCCGTGATAAATGGAGATGGGCCTCTTGTAGATATAAATCGGTACATTCACTTGCCATCTTCTCGATGCTTTCAATATTCATGTCAATATTCCACATCCCGTGTAGTTATTCATTTACATGGAAATGAGCTGAAGTAAGTGTCATGACATTATGTGGATGAACGCCACAATCCCCCCGACTGCAGCAGGCCAAAGCCAAAGCTCAGACGCACTGGAAATATCACACACGTTCACAGACGCACTAGACATACAAAACACGACAGGTGCACTGTGGGCCGGCATGTGCCAGCTTTATTTATGAATACAATTTCATGCTAGCTATAAATAAACAAAGAGTTGAAAATTCTGTGTGCTGTTATTTTTTTTCCATATAGCACAAAAGGAGAGGCATTTTGAAGAATTGTTCTTTTTCATTTTTTTGACTATATATACAGTATGTAAAAAATATCCAAAGTCCATACGACTTGTGCACTATATTATGGAAGTCCATTTTCGCCACAGAATAAAAATTTAAAAAAGGTAATTGTGACTTTTTATCTAACAATTTGGACTTTGTTTCTCGCAATCCTGAGAAAAAAGTCACAATTGTGAGTTTATATCTTGCAATTCTGAGTTTAAATCTCGCAATTCTAAGTTTATATTCCGCAATTCTGCATTTATATCTTGGAATTCTGAGTTTATATCAGAAAATTCTGAGATATAAACACAGAATTGTGAGATTATAAATTGCATTATTGCAAAAACATGATTCCATACTATATGAAGCCATGTAATAAGTTAGTGTGAGGAATAGACTGAAATGTAAATGGTTATTGACTGATAATCTTCACATCTGCTGAATCAAAATTAAAAATTTTAATCACAATGGCGTCTTGCCACATTGAATATATTTCGGCCAAATGTGTTCTTCACACAAAGCTATTATATGGCTTCTTTCAACATTGAAAAAAAACCATCTCGATGCTTTTTCAGCATCTGACACCATGTGCGCAACATTTTTAAGGCACCATGTTAAAAATAGTTAGACCGCTCCACTCTATTCCACTGTGTCTATATGTTTTCTAACACAAGTGCGCATCCTTAAGACATGTGAATTGCAGGTAGGGCTGCACGATTAACCGAATGCGATTGTCATGCGCATTTTGATAGTAATGCCACAGAATAAGGCACGCAACATATTTCATAGTATTTAAGCCGTGATAAAGGCATTGCATTATAAATATACTTTACTTTAATGAAAATTATAATAATAAGAACTCAGATAAACCGTATATTGCCGTAGTCGTGTGTTTATTAGTCACGTTGTATCAATGAAAGCAGTTGAATCTTCTGTTTATTCAGCTGCACCTTCTGCGAGGCGTATTTGGAGTTTCAGTGCGAGAGCGCCCTCTGGCCTTTGGATGGAGATTTACTGCTGATCACAGAACCGTGCTTCACTGAAAGATACGCATAATAATCGCAGCTTCTGTCGAATCGCGATCTCGATTTCATTTCGATTTATCGTGCAGCCCTAATTGCAGGTGCTTTTTTTATTATTTCTGGAGCTTGACAGCAGTATTGTTTTTGTTAACTAATACTACAACTATTAAAAATAGTGTTTCTGTTCATTTAAATAAAGCTGAAATAAAAAGTAAAATATAAATACTAGATTAAAAACTAAAACTTGAAAAAACAAGCAAACAAAAAACTTAAATGAAAATGAAAAAAATGGTCAACTAACTGAAATAAAATAAGTTGAAGTACTAAAATTACCTCAATTAAAACTGAAATAAATTAAATCTAAAAAAATGACAAAAGCACAAAACAAAGTTACTAAAACATAATTTAAAATATTACTAAACACCATAATAGTACATATTATTAATAATACCAAAAGAACACTGCCTGACAGTTGTGGTCACTATAAAGAACTGTCATTATGTGTAAAAGAACTGCATGAAGATTCTTCAAACATTCATCCTTTGTGTTCCACTGAAAAAAATAACAGCATACAGATTGGGAACAACAGTAAATAATGACCGAATGTTATTTTTTCTGTGAACTACTCCTTTCATAATTACAGATGGGTTTGATATGATGGGCTTCAAGCAAATAATGACTTAATATGTTAGTCGTGAACAAAAGGTTCACAATGCTTTTGCTACACCATTTATGAAATGTCTTTTGAAACATGTGAGTCATTAGTGATAAGGTGCTGCAACATGTACGCTTTCATAAGACTTTAGTGATATTTCAAGGATTTGATCTGTTGTGGTCAGGCGTGGACTGTAGCTACAAGCTGTTTTATAACTCAGACCTAGATTTAGCCCAGAGGCAAGAGAAAGGATCAAAGAGAGAGAATAAGAGAGAGACACATGCACTGGGAATACAGAGGGCTTTGTTCCAAAACCTATGAGCCACCTTGCTCTCTACTAACTAAAGCAGCATACTAACTGAAATAGAACCTCAAAACTGACCAAGCTGGAGCGCTCTACAACCTAGAAAGCTAATTTCAAGACAGGACAGGCGTACACCTGACTAAAAGGCTGTTGCAATAGGAAGTTATTGGCCAAATTTGAACACGGTGTCCTAAACTCACGTGCATACATGCACACACAGTGCAACAGGACATCTGTCCGCCTCCACCTGTCTTCAACTAGGTCAGCCTGAAGCCAGCCATTGCATCTCATAGGTGTTTAATGAACAGCCTAAAATAACTGACACTCGCACACAAGACCCCTGCCCACAATGCACGAGTTACTACTAGCTGAAAGCTCTCAATAAAACATCCAGCTCTGCAGAGCTGTAATGTTGGACTGCGTTCAAAAGTGCATGCCACCGTTTTAAGTTCAAGCATGGGGAGCTGCCATCATACAGATCGGCATGAAAATCTGGACACCGGAACATCAGTGTGATGCTTTAAGCACTGTTTGCAATGTTCTTTTCCGTGCAAAACCCAAAGTCTCTATGATATTCTGGTTTTGTTTTGTTTTTTGTTTTATAAGCACTGCTATAGCACAAATAAAATAAAATTTAAGCTGACCCAGCTAACAAAAATATGTTTTTATTAAGTTATGAAAACAGTATTTCGGAATGTTCTCTGAACGTTCAAAAAACATCCTTTTTTAAATATTTTTTTCTTGGTTATATGAACGTTAAGGGAACGTGCAATCATTATGGGAATGTTGTTTTTGAATGTTCTCTGGACATTTTGAAACAAAAACAAAACGTTAAATGAACGTCCAACTAAAATACTTCAGGAATAAAACATTCTATTAACGTTTTTGTGTTAACGTTTTGAGAATGTTAGTAAAGACCGGATAACTTTATACAAACGTCAAATTAACAAATGAACGTTAGTTCAGAACTTTGAGAGAACCTTGCTAAAACATTATGAGAATGTTCCTTGTTAGCTGGGGAAGTACTAAAATTAATAAAACTAAAAATTAAATTAAAACTAAATTAAAAAAATAATAATAAAACGAACAGAAAAAACAAACAAAAAAACACTGAACATACAAAAAAATATAATTCAAAAAATTAGTAAATGCTAAAATAGCAATAGCACTCCTATTGCACACACTACATGAATTACGCATGTATTACATGTATTATTATGCATGTATTATTATATGCAATAATTACATTATTACGAATAACACTGACAAGGTTTCATACTACTTGTTTCCACTAACAAGTAGTCTAAATGAATAAATAAACTCCCACCCTCTCGCACAGCATATCTTGAGAGAGAAATATCTGCCCTCTACAATTTCACACACCATTTAGTGGCTGATGAATGGTGCATGAAATAAAACAACTGCCCACTTGCTGGGCACCACATGCGAGGAGCTGTTATTTCACAGATGCACGAAAACAACTTGCTGCCAGTCTGCATTGTTTGGACACAGTAGAGTCTGCGTACACTTGCTGCATGTAATGAATTCCTCACATGAACTTCTGGCTTTGGTCCCATGCCAGTCGTCTGGTGACCACAAAGGCGGAGATGCCACAACAAGGATTTTTTTTCACAGTATTTGCAGTATGGAAATCCTCTTTTGTCTTTGACACCGTAAAGCATCACATCACAATCGAATGGGTGGAATGTGGATCTAATTCTTTCTGGTTTACACAACATACTGAGCACAATTACACCATTTCCACTGTAAGTATGTATTTTAATATTGTCACATGCACAATAGAGGGTAATAAAGCACTACATACCTTGATTTCCAAGATGATGATGAAATGGGTGGAAACTGTCATCCTTCACAGGGTCCTACTTTCCAGGAGTCGTGGGAAAGGTAAAGGTGCATGCTTATATTTGAGGTATACAACTCAAAAGAGCTCACTATGATCCCACATTATACTGTATTATACCATACTATACTATTTTGCACTATAGCACAATATATTATCCTTCACAATATTATAGTGATTCTACACAATACATCATACTGTACTACACAATATATCACACTCAGAGAAGTCCATTACACTATTGCACATTACTGTACCACATTCTCATATCACATTACATATCTAAGCATTATTACATGAGAATGCAAGAAAGCAATATGTCAGTTTCGGAATCAGATGAACCTGTCAAATCGATCAGGTGCTGATGTTGCTCGGGCGCTCAGGTGAAATGATGCGTATCATTTATGATGAGGTTAATGCTCTTTTTGTCTGAACTTGCACCGGCGAAACATGTTGCCACAAACTCACATAACTGGAATAGGTTTCTCTGTTCAATGTCTGGCCGGTCTTGCTTGCAAAAACGCGCCGGTTTTGGTGACATTATGCAAAAATGGCACTGGATAAGACACACGAGCGCGTAACGGATGGCACGAAATGAGAAAAGACGCACCTTGACGCCGCACACCGCCACTAGTGACATACAGATCGCAGAAATCAAAGCGCACTTGAAAGTATACAGTGGCATCATTCATGAGTTTCAAAATCCACAAAGATAAAGGTCCAGAAGTGCAGACCAACCTGTAGCGTGAGCAGATTGCCGTCAGCTCCACGGAAACAGTGCGGACTACAAGCAGCTGATGCGCGGCATGAGTTCATAAGACAGCACGGGCGACACACTGATATTTATACACACCTCCAGACTCCTGCTTTACACTGTTTACAACGCCGGTGCGAAGCCGCGCCCACTGCGCGACGATTGGTCGGAAGAATCCGAAGGCACGCCTACTTGAATCTGATTGGCTCAACGGATCCCTATGCGGTTCAAGACCTCAATGTACAGTATCCAACTAAACACTGCACATGCTTCTGACTGTAAATGAGATGATTAATTATTAGGGAGTATGCAAAAGGTCATGGCCAAAAAATAAATAAACAATACACTGAAAACTGCACTTATGATTGCGTCCACAGTAACAGGTCATGATGAGACTTCAGTTCTATTCTGCTCACATTTCAGCAGATGCTTTTATTTTATTCAAAACAACAACAACAAAGGTGATTATATTCAATTTACTTGTGTTGATTTAGAAGATGCTTTTATTCAAAGTGACTTGCAAATGAGGAGCGCAATAGAAGCCATTCTAGTCACTGATGGAAAGATGTGCTGGTAGTTATTTGTGGAAAGCAGCACTGGTATCGAATCCTAATGATTATGAATTATGACCCGATAGAGAGGGAGAGAGATTTGACTCATACTGCATAACAGTTATCAGTTTTAATCCATAGAGGTCGCTATTATCATTGTTCCAAGAGACAGAAAACTTCATAAAGTGGCATCCTGTTGTGATTCATATTGACTTGAGAATTCAAACTGAATTTCCAAATAAACAGGTGCTCCTAAATGAGTCATGCAGCTGCATTTAGCTTTCTTCTCTACACACTGAAATCTGCTTTGAGAAGCATGCTGAACAAAATTATAATCACTTACTGAAAACAATGTAATGGGCATCATTTTTTTCAGAGGGGGTTTGATCTATTTAAAGGGGTCATATGATGCGATTTCAATTTTTCCTTTCTCTTTGGAGTGTTACAAGCTCTTGGTGCATAAAGAAGATCTGTAAAGTTGCAAAGACTAAAGTCTCAAATCCAAAGAGATATTCTTTATAAAAGTTAAGAGTCAACCACGCCTACCTAAAACGGCTCGTTCTAACACGCCCCCACATGTCTACGTCACAATGTGGGAAGATTTGCATAACGTCACCCAAATGTTCACGCAAAGAAAGAAGGCGTAACTTTTATTCTTGCTGTGGTATTGCTGCTGCCGCCGCCATGTCGTGAAGACGCTGTTTCGTTGTGAAAGCGAAACTACTTTGGTTGGCCTTCCAAAAAATGATGATATCCGCTTTGTCATGCCAGGAGCTGATCCGTGCTGGTCGCTGAGGAAATACATCAACTTTGCGCTGTGGATCGCCGGATCGGCTTTCACCGTGGACGAAGCAGAGTCCAGCCTGGGGTCGTCACATGTGGTTGCCGCAAGCCCTCCGGACGTTCCTTCGTCGAATCCGCCGGCCGCGCCGTTTTCAAGCCTGACCGCCTCCGCTCACTCAAGCCGGCCTCCGCATACTCTAG
>NW_015551075.1:1242927-1244116 GCF_001515605.1 Sinocyclocheilus anshuiensis | reverse complement strand
GGCCGTTCCTCACTCTAGCCCCCGGCCTCTGCTCACTCTAGCTCCTGGCCTCTGCTCACTCTAGGCCGCCGCAGCTCACTCAAGCCCGCTGTGTGTGAGACGCTGTATTTCTTTGTGAAAGCGAAACTACTTTCTTCCAAAAGAGGACACGACTAGAAATCAGTGGTTAAGTTGTATTTACAACACTGTTCCAGAACAGTTTAACCCAAATATTCAGATGTGTCCACATGGGACTGTTTCCTGATCCTGGGAGAGTAGACTACAATGCCGGCTGTTCTGACTCACAGACTGTAAGTACGTTTTTTATATTTAAAGAATTTGCCACTGACGATTCAAACGCGAGTTTTTTGGGCAGTGTAGAGTAGCACTTGTTGTCTGTCATTTCTCCGATCACAAATGCAGACATGGTTTTATGTTTACGTGGCACAATGCAACGCGTAAAAAGACAGTATAAGTCATTATAATCAGTAATTATGTCCCCACTGGATGCAACAAATGCCTCGTTTATAATGGGTTTTAATGTTTTTGTCTCGTCGCTCCGGCCGGGACACGGCATCATCACAGTATGGTGAGGGGCGTAACATTTCCGTCACACGCTTGAGGTATTCGGCCAATCACAACGCACTGGATAGCTGACCAATCAGCGTACACCTCACTTTTCAGACCGATGAGCTTTGTAAAAATCGACGTTTCAGAAAGGCGGGGCATAGAGGAGAAACAATAATGTACAGTATGTGGAAAATAATGTGTTTTTTGAACCTTAAACCGCATAAACACATTTCATTACACCAAATACACAAAATAATGTTCTTTTCAGCAACATGACCCCTTTAAACAACAGATGGACTTCACTGTTTGCCTAGTTAATGGAGGTTGTTTTACATCTCCGATCAATAGTAGTCAAGATCTGGTTACTATGCAGGGAATACGAGGATGTAAAATACAATGAACAGCATGCATATAAAAAGTCCTACTCAGCAAAAGAATTAAACATTAACATGACTACCAATTTACGTGTCAGCAATGATATTGTGGAAGAAGAATATACTGCACATGAAAAAATAAATATAAAAGAATAAAATAAAATATCTAAAATAACAATAAAAATTTTTACATACATATTTTATATATTTGATCATTTTATATTTATTAGTATTAAAACCTACATTGAAAAAAATGAATATATATA
>NW_015551075.1:1235147-1238681 GCF_001515605.1 Sinocyclocheilus anshuiensis | reverse complement strand
AACCTTAAACCGCATAAACACATTTCATTACACCAAATACACAAAATAATGTTCTTTTCAGCAACATGACCCCTTTAAACAACAGATGGACTTCACTGTTTGCCTAGTTAATGGAGGTTGTTTTACATCTCCGATCAATAGTAGTCAAGATCTGGTTACTATGCAGGGAATACGAGGATGTAAAATACAATGAACAGCATGCATATAAAAAGTCCTACTCAGCAAAAGAATTAAACATTAACATGACTACCAATTTACGTGTCAGCAATGATATTGTGGAAGAAGAATATACTGCACATGAAAAAATAAATATAAAAGAATAAAATAAAATATCTAAAATAACAATAAAAATTTTTACATACATATTTTATATATTTGATCATTTTATATTTATTAGTATTAAAACCAACATTGAAAAAAATGAATATATATATATATATATATATATATATATATATATAGGTTGTAAAATAATCATACTGCTCTCTGTTGCTTTTGTAAATTCAGGAGAGTTGTGATGTGGCCACATTTAATTTCACAGAGGACTGATGGTATCATCTCCATGAATGATGCATTAATATTAGCAGACATCTAAAATAAATCTCTCTGGATTTAAATTTTACCCATACATCACACACTTCAAAATCCCACTGTTATTGCCTGTAGGATACACACAACCACATATGCACACATGCATGTAGGCTGAGGATATTTATTTGATATTCAGCAAACATATGAGAACACTACAACAGCATTCCTATTTGAATTAGCAAAGACTCTCTAAGGACTCCAAACAACAGACAAAAATACAACCATGGGGCTCATTAAATGCAGTGATGAAAATTAGAATGCACATTGTTTTTCCTGGAAGGAGATTATCCCAGCAGAGATGCTGACGCTGCCTCGCATTGGCTTGCTGAGATAGGTAAATACCTTGTCCTCCTTTGCATTCAAGCGTAAGGACATCAGAGTTCACTTACTCAAATCTCCCTGCTACTGAAAAAGGTGAAGTTTAATGGCCCACGAGGTTGAACGCAAGTCAGTGTGACTGCTGACTCTGGAGCTCTGCATGCAATTTTCTGTCTCTAGATAAGGTGCAGACAATCAAAAAAAATAAATAAAGGGGTCATATTATAAGGAATCAAATAGCTCGATCTTTTGCAAGAAAAGAACTCATTGTACAATTATAAAAAGAGGGGGAAAAAGTCTTCCCCAGTCCCCAGCTAGAAGATTTCTGACATATGAAACTCAAAGCATTAATATATGACTGCCTATTTACATGTCAACAATGCTAATGAGGAAGCAGGATATTAGTAAAAACTATGAATAAATATGAATCTTACACATTTTTTCTATCCTAACCAACATAATGTGACCTCAGAAGACTGAAAAAAGTATGAAACAAGCCCTTTAAATCAAAATGGCATGGCATATGAAACAGAATCAATCTCTGTCTTGTTGATTGAGGGTTTCATTTGGAAAGTCTGCACTTGGTCCTGGTTACACATGCTTCAGTTCTCTAATAAAGACAAATGCAGAGCAGTCAGTGGGAGCCTGGTTCCCATTCCCAACGAATCTGTCACTTCTCCAAGTCTGGAAGAGCGGCCTGCGTATGCTCTCCAGAAAGGTAAACTTCCTGTGCGGATTACGCAGGGCAAACTGAGATGCCTCCTGTCTGGGTATCTGGGGTGGATATCTGCCCAGCGAAGTGTGGGAATTCCTGCAGTCCTCCTGGGAATGTGGGACATTGGATAACAAGGGATTGGACATTGGTCTACAACGACCATTTCTAATCTTAAGATGTTCTGCTTCATTTTTCTAGCCCTTATGTCATGGAGAAGACTGTTAAAACCATCCATATCGAGGAAGAACTAATGAAAAATAAGTCATAATCTAATGGAACACAAATGGACCATATTTACCTTCTCAATGTATGTTTTTAGTCTTACACCCCACCTTTCCCCTCACTAAATATCCTATTTCATATGCACCATATTAGCATTTCATGTTTACTTTAAACACCTACACACCTAAAGCAAACAAAAATCATAGCATGTATCCACTTATTTTGAAACGCAAAAGCTTTTAGCCACTGCTTCATTAGCCACAGTAGTTAAATAACTAGAAGAATAACTAAGAATTGCCATAAACGGTGTAACTCTTTCCACTACAAACCAGTGTGTTTATGATAATGAAATAAAATAACGTTAACAAATACCAGTTTGCAATGTCAAGCGGCATTACAGACTGTTTTTGTACAGGTAAAATAGCTCATTCAAGTTATGAACTCCGCACCCAGTCTCACGTTACAAATAAGGTGGATACACACCCGTGACCCAGTGGCTTCTTGGACTTCCACATTCGCTCTCCCCAACTGTTTGGATCAGCAGACATGTTCAACCTGAAGCTCTGCCAATTCCTCGCCCTTGCAGGACTTCTGGACCCTGGCCAATGTAAACCGTGACTGGCTCTAACAGATGAGGCTTATTGGTCTCTCCAGTTCCACCTGCCTGTCGTGTTTCAGAGCATGAAGAGCGTGTGCGTTCAGTGGCAGATTCAGAACTCAACTTTACAGCTTTTCTCTATATGAAAATGGCTTTTACAAAGTGAGGGAGAGAGATAGAGCAAGAACAGATGGAAACTGTGGAGCAAGAACCAGCAGGGAGACTATCACATATAGATAAGGCAAAAAAAAACAAGGCTAGGTTCACTATGGAATACTGGCTTACTGCAGTATATGTAGTGTATACTGCCTGTTTTTAAAAACAGTAAGTGAAACAAAAGACATTACCCAGCTAACAAAATTATGTTCCAAGAACGTTTTTCTGACATTGCCATTATACGGTGTAAATTGTTATTTCTAATTGTTCTCTGAATGTTCAAAACATCCAATTTTATACAGGTTTTAGAAACGTTTTTTTTCTTGGTAATTGACAATAGAGAAATCATCATGGAAACATTCCATTTTATAATTTTGCAAGCATTATGTGAACATAACTTTTGAATGTTTTCTGAATGTTCTGAAACAAACAAATAATAAAGTTAAATATGTTAGAAACATCCGACTAAAATGAATGTTTTTGAAACTCTTAAAGGGGTCATATGATGCTGCTAAAAAGAACATTTTTTTGTGTATTTGGTGTAATGAAATGTGTTTATGCGGTTTAAGGTTCAAAAAACACATTATTTTCCACATACTGTACATTATAGTTTCTCCTCTATGCCCCGCCTTTCTGAAACGCGTCGATTTTTACAAAGCTCATCGGTCTGAAAAAGCGAGGTGTGCTGTGATTGGCCAGCTATCCAGTGCATTGTGATTGGCCGAATTCCTCAAGCGTGTGACGGAAATGTTACGCCCCTTACCATATTGTGATGCCTGCGGCAACCACATGTGACGACCCCGGGCTGGACTCCGCTTCGTCCACGGTGAAAGCATCCGGTGATCCACAGCGAAGTTGAAGTATTTTCTCAGCAACCAGCACGGATCAGCTCCAGGCATGACAAAGCAATATCGTCCTCTTTTGGAAGGCCAAA
>NW_015551075.1:1226225-1234843 GCF_001515605.1 Sinocyclocheilus anshuiensis | reverse complement strand
CCAAACAAAGTAGTTTCGCTTTCACAAGGAAACACACAGCGCCTTCACGACATGGCGGCGGCGGCAACAATACTACAGCGAGAATAAAAGTTACGCCTTCTTTCTTTGCGTGAACATTTGGGTGGCGTTATGCAAATCTTCCCACATCGTGACGTAGACGTGGGGGCGTGTTAGAACGAGCCGTTTTGGGTAAGCGTGGCTGACTCTTAACTTTTATAAAGAATATCTCTTTGGATTTGAGACTTTAGTCTTTGCAACTTTACAGATCTTCTTTATGCACCAAGAGCTTGTAACACTCCAAAGAGAAAGGAAAAATTGAAATCGCATCATATGACCCCTTTAAGTGAAACAGAATAACCCAGCTAACAAAAATATGTTCCAAGAACGTTTTTCTAACTTTCCCCATTATGGTATGAAATTGTAATTTCAAAATGTTCTCTGAATGTTCAAAACTTCCAATTTTACAAATGCTTTAAAATGTTTTTTTTTTCTTGGTTATTTTCAACATTAGAAAAATCGTTAAGTGAGCGTTCTATTTTATTATTTTGCAAACATGTGAATGTTACTTTTCTGAATGTTCTGAAACTAGTAATGTTTAAATGTTGAAGTCAAACTAAAGCGTTTCAGAAAAAAACACTCCATGAACATTTTTAAAACATTATTAAAAACCAGAAAACTTTGAATAAACATTCTATTAATGTTACTGTAAGAACATTTGTTCACAACTTTGAAATAACCTTACCAGAACATTCTGAGAACGTTCTCTGTTAGCTGGGCATAAAGATAGTATGTCACATGACAATTGTTATTTTGCATTTTAAAAAACACACACAAAAAAAAACATTTGGCTGGCCAATCAAATAATGGGCCAAGAAAGCCATTAAATTCACTTTCATTGAAATACGGACATTGAACACAGATAATGTGCATATGCAGAGTCTGCTCTGCACACTCCTGCAATAGCAACTGTATTCTAATCCAAACAACAGCAGGAACAGGAACAGCAGCTCTTTCAGTCTTGACACGGCACTGATTCACTTCACTGTTCAATTTAAGATGTTTGACGGTTGAAAGATCAAAGGAGGTGAGATGTTTTATGTAACTCCCATTATAACTGCATTGAGGACGAGTTCAGACAGGTGAGTCTCACACAGTGCTGACTATTAAAGATTAGTGTAAAATGCACAAACATGGAAAAAGAAAAAAAAAAAGAAAAAAACTTGCATTCATGACTTGTTGGACTACAAGACTTTGATTGGATAAAAAGTTCTAACTTAAAAATAAAACATAAGAGATAATTCTGTACATGGGTCTGAATCTAATTCACTGGAATCAAAAGTAACACACTGTCTTGTAACATCAATGTAAATGATGTGTGGCTGTCAAAACTAGATCAGTCCCATTAAAATCAATAGTACTGTCTGTGCTGGAAGCGTCTGATGCGTCACGTCGCTCTTTCAGATGATGGACACCTAAAAATGGGCCATTTCTATTTTTGATGCACTGCAGAACTACTTTCAACATTTGATTTTCTCCAAGTCTGATACAAAATCGAAATATCACATTTTTAACTATACATTTTTTTTTTAAGATCATAAAATCATAACCAGCTTGTACTCTTATAATAAATATTTGTAATTTTATTTATATGTTTCCTTGTTTCTAACCATATGTAGGCACAAGCTCACAAGGATTTTCAGAAAAGAAAACTGGATAGCAATTTTATTGATCACGTCTAGCATCAAACTATATTCCATCCCTCTGCAGAAACCCAACCTCCTCATGCTAGTGTCGAATAGAACTGATACTCTGTTCTGTGCCTGATAAGAAATCCTACAAAATCACTTTATGATGCATACATGACAATACTATCTGGATTTAGTTCTTATTATATTTCCATTATTATACTACTGCTAAAAACTTAGTGGTTGGAAATATTTAATGCACTTATTTGACCAAAAATACAGTAAAAACTGTGAAATATTATAATTTAAAATAACCATCTACTCTTTTTGAATATATTTTAAAATGTAATTTATTCCTGTGATCAAAGCTGAATTTTCAGCATCATTACTCCAGTCTTCAGTGTCACATGATCCTTCAGAAATCATTCTAATATGCCGATTTGCTGCTCAAGAAACATTTCTGATTATTATCAATGTTGAAAACAGTTGCGCTGCTTCACATTTTTGTGGAAACTGTAATTTTCTTTCAGGATTCCTTGAACAGAGTTCAAAAGAACAGCATTTATTTGAAATAGAAACATTTTGTAACATTATAAATGTCTTTACTGCTGCTTCCGCTAAGAAAACGTACCTGGATAAGCTATTTTGATCATCTAGAAATAGATACATTAGGCATTAAAAGCAGCTACCTTTTGGGGTCCTAGAAGGATCTTGCACAACACTCTGTAAGGACTTGAATTGAACAACTGCACACATCTGACCTTCTAATACATGCAGAGCTGTTTGCAGGTAAATGTTTTCAACCTAAAAGAAAAAGCAATAACATGTGTAACTGTAAGATATCAGATTGAGCATCATGGGAAAAAAAACAACAACTAGTTTGGGTTTCCATGCATCCTTTATTCCTTTATATGCAGTACAATAACCACTGTGTTGCAATGAAGCAACAACCAACATCAAGAACAATTTTCTCGCAGCACATGTAAGGCTTTAAACATATATTAAAAAAACAAAAACAAAGAAACCTACACACAAAAGTGTCTGTACCAACTAGGGTTTTCTCTGCATTATATTTGCATACTGTGATTATGGTTATCTTACAAACCAGCATTAAAAGAGGTGTAAATATTAATAATTACTGAAAAAACATTGTAAAAATGTCAGTATCAAAAGCAATGACGGGCTCAGATGTAGTCAGTTTCTGCCATTCCTTAAAAAGAGTCTCAAAGAGCTTCATCTCCGAACATCATCATACATGAACCGCCACTGCATAACCTTACAGCAATACGACAAGTCAAGTTTACCAACAACAACTTCTGCTATATGCTAAAAACACAATCAGACGATCGCACCTGTTTGGTAACAATCGACGTCCTTCATTAGCGCAGAAAACACTTCTGATCATCCTGTCGTGTAGTGTTATGATGAAATGTCTACAAACACGGTCCTTCATTCGCCGTATGGGGAAAAAAACATTGAATGAATCATTTATTTTTCCTGGGTTTTGTGATTTGTCCGATGTTTGGGAAACAGGATGAACGTCAAAAAGCGGTGAGGAGGTGCGGTACCTTATTTATATGTAGCGAAGGTTTAGTTTTCACAGTGATTTTCCCCATTAGAGTAGCAGCGAGAGGGAGTCCAGAGAAAATCCCATTTCCGAGAAATCATTGACAGGAATGTCGGAGCAAAATGTCTGAAAACATAAGGCTTATTATAAGGTCAATGCTAAAAGCAACAGAGAAAGCTTGAAATTTCACATTTTTAATACAACCTACGATTAGAACGATGTAGTGTTTGCGCCAAAACAATGCCCTGAATGCTGTGTTGTGACAAAGCACCGTGTTTCACCACTGAAAAAAGACGATACGACTCTCTTCCCCACTGTATTCGAAGTCACAGACAGTTCGTCTCATTATTTACGGGTCAAGTCACTTCCACGGGTCTTCCAGTTTTAATTAGCCCGTTACAGTTATTTCGACCGAACAGTCAGCGGCCTTTACCACACAAACGCATGTCACACACACACACACAAACTGGCCATGTAAAAAGTCAGTTACTGGTTTCTCTTGTACTAATCTACTTGAAACATAATAAAACGGAATGCTATGACATAATTACCACCAAAAAAAGATCATAGAAAAAAAAAATATATAATAACCTGAAAATACCTGCACAATAAAAGTGCAGTTAATGTGTGCGCCTCGGCCTGCTGTGCCGCGCCGCGTCTTCAGGAGGTAGCCAGCTCGAACGTGATAAACTGTTTGAGTCTCTCGAGGTACTGAGCGTAAAGCTCGATGTCGTTGTGCCCGGCGCCCTCCACCCACAGAGGCTCCACGGCGCGCGGGCATCGCTCGTAGATGGCCAAACCGTGGGAGAAATCGATCACTTCGTCTTCTGTGCCGTGGATGACCAGGACTGGAGACGCCACCTTTGACACCTTGTCGATGCTGAAACATAAGACAGAGAATTTATTTTATTATTATTTTTTGCATTTTATTGCATCACATCATTTAATCCACTTTACAGGTTTTCTGGTCAAGCAGCTCCAAACTAAGTCAGGAAGAGACTGTCTGGCACATAAAACAACATTTAAAGTTATCAACAACTGCTTGTTTGTTTTTACATGGTGTTTAAGGAGAAATATGAAATAAATGATACTACAATAATAAACCAGCATGGAAACATAGATTTCATGATTACAATTCTGCGCATCCCATGGAATTAAGTACTAGCTTAATATTAGTAATAAATTGATGATTCTCAATACCAATTTCAATACTACAGCTAATATGCTGAAGAACACTAATTTTTACTGTTTAACTATATTCAAAAATAAATAAATCTTTAATGGTCAGTAAAGGTCCGTTCACACTAAAAACGATAACTATAAAGATAACTATATTAGCGTCCACACTAGCGGACGATATCGTCTGTTTATTCCAAGCGCACGCTCGTCTGCTGCTTTAAATTCTCGAGCTCGTTATCGCAGGACTGTCTCTGATTGGCTGTCAATGTTTTTATCGTTCATCAGCTGTAAAAAATCGTTCTGAAAGTGGAGAAATAAAAAAAAAAAAAAAAAAAAAAAAAACCTGGAGAAAAATCTAATCATCAAATGCAACTTATTGAATGCGGTGCAAAATGTCAACATTTCTTCATCAAGTATAAAAGAATAGAAAGTGGTTCGAAATCATTAAAACACATTTCCCCCGTAGGGATGAAAACGCCCCGCTCCTAAATATCAAGAGAGAGACTTCAGCTTTTTTCGTCAGCAAGTGCAAGTACTAATGGCGTCCTCAGCCCTGGGTAAAGGTGATCCCTACACGAATGTGTGCGCCTCGGCCTGCTGTGCCGCGCCGCGTCTTCAGGAGGTAGCCAGCTCAAACGTGATGAACTGTTTGAGTCTCTCGAGGTACTGAGCGTAAAGCTCGATGTCGTTGTGCCCGGCGCCCTCCACCCACAGAGGCTCCACGGCACGCGGACATCGCTCGTAGATGGCCAAACCGTGGGAGAAATCGATCACTTCGTCTTCTGTGCCGTGGATGACCAGCACTGGAGACGCCACCTTTGACACCTTGTCGATGCTGAAACATAAGACAGAGAATTTATTTTATTATTATTTTTTGCATTTTATTGCATCACATCATTTAATCCACTTTACAGGTTTTCTGGTCAAGCAGCTCCAAACTAAGTCAGGAAGAGACTGTCTGGCACATAAAACAACATTTAAAGTTATCAACAACTGCTTGTTTGTTTTTACATGGTGTTTAAGGAGAAATATGAAATAAATGATACTACAATAATAAACCAGCATGGAAACATAGATTTCATGATTACAATTCTGCGCATCCCATGGAATTAAGTACTAGCTTAATATTAGTAATAAATTGATGATTCTCAATACCAATTTCAATACTACAGCTAATATGCTGAAGAACACTAATTTTTACTGTTTAACTATATTCAAAAATAAATAAATCTTTAATGGTCAGTAAAGGTCCGTTCACACTAAAAACGATAACTATAAAGATAACTATATTAGCGTCCACACTAGCGGACGATATCGTCTGTTTATTCCAAGCGCACGCTCGTCTGCTGCTTTAAATTCTCGAGCTCGTTATCGCAGGACTGTCTCTGATTGGCTGTCAATGTTTTTATCGTTCATCAGCTGTAAAAAAGCGTTCTGAAAGTGATTCCAACAATATCGTTTCTCTGTGCCTTTATTGTTATAGCTGTGGTGTGGACTCTGCTATTATTTGATACTGAGAACGATTTTTAGAATCTTTATACAGTGCACAGCATAAATGAGTACACCCCCTCTGAATAAATATAAAATATGTATTTTCTTAATGATCCCTAATATAATGAATATAATTCATGGAAAGATGGCAAAATGTAAACATATTAAACATATACTTAATAAAAACAACAAAATATATGCCAATATTTTCTGTAAGATAAGTAAATTAGCCAATTTTGTTTAAATGAATGATTGCAGAAATGAGTACACCCTAGATTTGATTCAGAAAATGTATAATATTCTAGTACTTAGTATGTCCTCCAGAACTTAAAGTATACTGCTCTGACCCTTCTTGGCACTGAGTGTGCAAGTTCATGACAAATTTTCACATCTGTGCCGTTTAACTCCTGGAGGACGACCTCCTTAAATGCTCTGGTCTTTAATGAGGAGTGTTGCTCAGCTCGTCTCTACAGAATCTCTCACAGCAGCTCAAGAGTGTTAAGATTGAGTGAAATACATGTCCACTGAAGGATTTTCAACTCAGGCGAATGAATATCTTCATTGTCATGTTAAAAAATGCCCAACAATGCAGGGAATGAGGGGAGGGTAGCATCTTAAGTCACCTGGCAGTTCTCTCCCAAGTGGTTCCATGATTCAGTGGGCTATATAACACTTTTAATTGTCAGGAAATTACTTGTCTTTAAAAGTTTTGGTTCAATATACTTACCTGTTGATCAAAAATAGCCTTAAACCTATACACTTTTTTTTTTACATTTTTTTTTTATTTAGTAACTTTCAGGAGGGTGTACTCATTTTTGCAACACAACATTATCACTTTGATAAGAAAATCTTATTTTGCTGAATAATTTTGGCATTCTTCTTTGGTAATTGATCAAGCAGGCTTGTTGGAACATTATATCTCCAAAGAACCCTAACATGTATTCTAAGTAAAGAGTAATTGCTGAATTTGTTAAGTTTTAGAGGGGGTGTACTCAATGCTGTGCACTGTAGTTATCGTCCTTGGTATGAACAGGCCTTAAGATTCAAAGAAATTAATACTTTTCAGCAAGGATGCATTAAATTGATCAAAATTGACTGTAAAGACATTGACAGTATAATGTTTCTAAATACTTCTTTTAAACTTTCTATTCATCCAAAAAAATAAAAATAAAACTAAAAATCGGGAAAAAAATGAAGCAGCACGTGTTTTCAACATTGACAATAATCATAAATGTATCTTGAGCATCACATCAGCATATCAGAATGATTTCTGAAGGATCATGTGACACTGAAGACTGGAGTAATGATGCTGAAAATTCAGCTTTGCATCACAGAAATAAATTACATTAAAATATATTCAAATAAAAAACAGTCTTTTTAAATTGTAATTTCACAATATTACTGTTTTACTGTATTTCTGATCAAATAAATGCACAATGCAGTAATAAAATAACAAATGAAGTCTGTCTGGCAACACAAGACTATACATTTGTTAATTCTTACACTCACAAAATGCAGTTTACACTGCATTTGTCTTATTCAGCATATTGTCAATAGCCATATAATTGCAGTAAACAATTTATGATGGTGTTCATAGGTTAATATCCACACCAGCTCCTCCACGGCTACTGCAGGCCTGCTAACTCGCGCGTGATCCTCACAGGACAGTCCAGAGTCAAACAGGCATGCTAATTAATTTGTCGCTCAGCATGCCTAATTGTTGCTTATTTTCCTCATTGGTGCACAGGCAATCAAATTTGAATAAGTGAAGAGATTAATGCGTGACAGGCTGATGGAATAATTACTGCCTATGAAGAATGATGCAGTTATCCAAACACTAACCAAATAAACATGCAGCATGAATTTCAAACCAACACATTCCAGTGGATGACTGACAAAGTGTAAATACTGTATTTTTATCAGGCAACACACAGGGGAACGCTTTGTTAAATTGATAGGGCAACTCTTATTAAAAGAACCATTTTTCATTCTTTATCCAGTCAGTCTTTCCCTCTTTAAATCCAAAGGATCCAAAAGTCATTAGCGAATAGTATATTTCATGAGATATAATAGCACAGCTTAAGGATCCCATGACCAAGGAGGTCTATAATACAGCGCAGAGAAAAAACTCGTCTTGAGTTTGATCACTTTTGCATTCAGGGCCACTTAGTGTTATATAAGATGGTGCTATAATAAAACAAATGGAATGCGTCTCTCATTTTTTTGCTTTTTTTATTCAAAGGGTCACTTCTATGCATTCAAAGATTTTGGTTTAAAGGGATACTTCACCTAAAAATAAAAATTCTTTCACCAAACAGTTGACGGTAGCCATTGACTTCCATAGTGTTTTTTCCCTACTATGCAAGTCAATGGCTACCATCAACTGTTTGGTTATCAATATTCTTCAAAATATCTTCTTTTGTGCTCGACAGAAGAAAGAAGACTAAGACGACGTGAGTAAATGCTGACAGAATTTTTGGGTGAACTATCCCTTTAAAGTAGCAAGGAGATCGGTAAAATAATCCATGTGACATCAGGGGTTCAACCATAATTTTACGAAGCTACGAGAATACTTTGTGCACAAAAGAAAAAAAAAAACGACTTTATTCAAAAATTAATCTCCTCCGCGTCACCGTAGCGCCATTTTGGAGAGTATCCACTGAACGCAAACAGCGTATGCTATTCTGTGTCAGCTG
>NW_015551075.1:1216533-1225486 GCF_001515605.1 Sinocyclocheilus anshuiensis | reverse complement strand
TGTGCACAAAGAAAACAAAAATAACGACTTTATTCAACAATTCGTCTCCTCCGCTTCACCCTAGCGCCATTTTGGAGAGTATCCACTGAACGCAAACAGCGTATGCTATTCTGTGTCAGCTGTGCCACACGGATACGTTTTCTACATTGTTTGTGCTTTGATTTGAACGTAAAACAACAAATCCGTGTGGTGCAGCTAACACAGAACAACATACGCGGTTTGCGTTCAGTGGATACTCTCCAAAATGGCGCTACAGTGACACGGAGGAGACGAATTGTTGAATAAAGTCTTTTTTTTTCTTTCTGTCTTTTGCGCACAAAAAGTATTCTCGTAGCTTCAGAAAATTACGGTTGAACCACTGATGTCACGTGGATTATTTTACTGATCTCCTTGCTACGTTTCTGGACCTTGATCGTTCTCTGACCCTTGCTGTTTATGGGAGGGTCAGAGAGCTGTCAGAATGCATCAAAAATATCTTAATTTGTCTTATGGGTTTGAAACGACATGAGGGTGAGTAATTAATGAGAGAATTTTCATTTTTGGGTGAACTATCCCTTTAAGATCAGTGTTAAAATCCAAAAATACAGAAAATCAGATGGGGGCAAATACTTTTTCACAGCACTGTATCTGGCGAAATCTATTCGTTAGCATTCATATTCTTTATTAAATGCAGTAAACCATTTGAAATCTGCCTTATTTTATTTACTACTGAAACAAAGTTTGGATTGGTCAAGTCAGGGATCTTAGCTTTGTTTATTCCAATTACCTTCAGTTATGTCACTGCTGTGAACTACGATTTGCTACTTGCTATTGCTTGTCAGAAACAGGTGGAACATTTCCATTCAATGCTACATTTTATTGAACAAAAATGTGAAAACACCACTGTGAACAAGAAGAGTCATCAATATTTTTAGTCTCTGACGAGAAACCGGCATATCTGCTATGATGATAGCATATAGACATCCTCAATGCTAGCAAACATCGACTAAAAGTCACAAAACTGCATTCTGATTTCATGATGTCTGTAAGAGAGCAGAACTGATTTGAGGCTCTGGCTGACTTCACCTGACTCATCTTTTTCTTAATAAAACCTCTACCACCTCAGCACTCTTAATCCAAATGTTTTTTTCTTTTCCCCACCCTGAATGATTCACTCTAGCCTAGTTTTGGACTTTCCATCCATTCCTGCACTTTGATAAAATACTTTGTAAAATATCAATATTCAGTACCATCAGTACCATTAATACCATGAGGAAAAAAATGCCACACCATTTAGGGAATAAAATTGGAGCAGTATCTAAATTCATTTACTTTTGGCCATAGTCAAAGTATTTCATCAACTGAAACTGAGGGGGAGTTTACATGACAAGGTTTTCAACTAAAAACCAAAATCTTTTGTGTATTTTGGTCATTCATTTACATGACAATTTGGAATACTCTATGTAATCTTACACTGCAAAATAATAACTCAAAAAAGATTAAAAGATAACATCACAATTATTTACTGAACCCTTAAATTAATCACAATTATATAATGAAAGCCAAAAAACAGACAATTAATCGTGATAATCGGCATTATCGTCATAATCGCCAAAGCCCTAAAACAGACAATTAATTGTAATAACCGTGACTATTTTTAGACAATTAATCGTCAGCCAAATGTCATAATCGTGACAGCCTTAATGGTGACATCATTCGCATGTGCATTACGTGTTCAGTCTATAGGAATAAGTATGTGCACAGGTGCGTAGTGTTTCTTTACAAAACAACACTGCCACCTACTGGCCTGGCATGCATAATACTGCATTTATATTCGGTGTCGTGAATCTGTGTGAACGGGAATCATTTTGACAAAGCTGGCATCTGAACAGCAACATTTTAAAAAATGTGAAGGAAAAACCATAAACATCATGATTTTCTGTAACGCTGCTTTGAAACTTGACAACAGGTTTGCAAATGTTTCTTTGTAGAAAACTAAAGAAATGCATGAAAGTGTGAAACTAATCATCTCTCCACAAAAATGCTGGGAAATATGCAAACATGACCAAGTCACAGCACATTCAGAGGGAAGGTTCATGCACTTACTGAAAACACCAGAACATGAGCTGCTCACGCGTAGCAAACAATGACTCAATTTGCTCTATAACACACGAAACAAAGGACTATATACTTTAATTCAAATATATATTCAGTGTCATAAGTCAGAGAGAAGATAAAGCAAGAAAGCACAGCTGGTGCATCGATACTGCGGAAAATGCGTATTGAAACGGTTTCAAATATTCAAAATCAACATGTATTGAAAAATCAATACACTACTCACTGGGAGTCTGTTTAAAAAGACACTCATGTTTCATTGGAGTTCAAGAGTTCATTTGAAGAAAGCTAAGACAACATGATCCAAGGAGCAGGAAAGGGAAGGGAAGCAATATCGTAAGAGCAAATATGAGATGAGACTCTCTGTTCCTCTTTACCCCTCACCGGTCTCCAAGAGACCTTGACTGTAGGAGTCAACCTTCGCCGCATTTTAATATTCAAACCATGCCACACTGCAGCCGGCAAATCTACAGAGACAGGCGAGTCATTAAACTTTCATTCAGCCTGACTGTCCATTCACAACAGGCTTTGCGAACACCCACCAAATCTCACTCACACACCCTCCAGAGTCCCTCGAGTCTGCTGGATCTGGAATCAGTAACTGGAAGAGAAATCCTGGACTTGGCAATGGTGGCTTCCTAAACTCAGACCACCAGATTTGCTTCCAGTCTTGTAATCTTATAATCTGAGGATTGTTCAGGGTGTTGTGTTTGTTTGAAGGAGGCGTTCATGCTGACAGTGTTTCAGTGGTGTAATGTTACGAAGTAATAATACTTCGTTACAGTACTTAAGTATTTTTTGGGAGTATCTGTACTTTACTTGAGTTTTTATATATTTCAGCCAACTTTTACTTTTACTCCGATACATTTCCCTGAAGCATATTCATTAGAAGTCAGAAGAACACGGACTGCAGGAAAGCATGTTTGATGAATCAGCGGTCTGGCGTTTGCAAGTTAAGACTCCTAAAAAACACCTTTGCTCATGTGCAAACAAGTGCGCGCACAACAGCGGATGATTCATTTTCCACTCAAGTCGAGGCTGGGGTGTGTGCGATATACAGTATATCGGCGATAATATGGTAAGTGTTGTTGTAATGATGTGCGATCTGACATTATCAAGTATGCTATATAATTAAATCACACACACCGAGTGCACGCACATTGATTTATTAGTCTATTAAAATTCAAAATTCCAGGCATTCTAAATTGCAGACGGCAAAAATGCTTCTGTATGCTTTTTATATTTATATAATTTAATATAGCCTAGTTAACTTAATCACACAAAGAGAACCATTTTTCTGCAGGTATCAGCATGATAACACATTTAATAATCATTTTATAGAAGTTCAGTAAAGCAATAAGTTACTTACATTTTAGACATAATATTGCTTGTTTTTGCTCAATTTTGCTAACGAAAATCATTCCAAACAAAGATCACAGCACTGTTTTGCGTCTCCGAGCAATGGACGGTGTTTACTTATTGAATGAATCAGCTTTTTGAATGAATCGGTTGAATCTCAATGACTCACTCATTAACAGTCACTTGCTGACACCTACTGGCGGTTTCGACTATTTTTTTTGCATATTTTAAATTATTTCAAATATCAGTATTCAACGTTTTACGTTAAAAACAAAATATTAGGCCTATTTATGCATCTGTAACTGCGGTTTAAATACATCCATGTCGCCTCTGAGATACATAAACTGTGTAAATACATCTAAATGCCATTTCAGATGCAGATTCCAGAAATGATTTCTTATGCTGAAATGAAAGACATTAAGTACCGGATTAAGTGCTTCTTATTCTTACCCAAAAATTAAAAATGGAAGAAAAAGTTAAACCTGAACATAATCTTGCCACTCAAGCCGTGTATGAACATTTTTATATACATTTATTTGCTTCTTTTCCATTTTGCATTTACTTGTACTTTTACTTTCAATACTTAAGTACGTTTAAGATTTAAAAAATACTTTTCGTACTTAAGTACAATAAATATCACATACTTTAAGACTTTTACTCAAGTAATATTCTAAACGGTGACTTCAACTTCTACCAAAGTCATTTTCTGGTAAGATATCTGTACTTTTACTTGAGTATGGCTTTCAGGTACTTTATACACCACTGCAGTGTTTTGAAATGACCCCAGGTCAATCGTTTTCAACAAGAGTGGATGATTTCCACTGAGCGTGAGCGCCAGCAACTGGTGGCGAAAGTTGAGTAGAGATCAACAGTGATGCAATGCGACAACTAGTGCAGACGCTTGCCTGTCAGCTCATACAGTTGAGTACGACTGCCAACTAGCAACAGAGACCTTCGACGTTCAATCTGCCATCAGTGCGAATGCACCTTCAGCTAGGTACATGAAGCGGCATCTGTTGCACATCTCTCAGCACTGGTTGGGTTGACATAAGGGGTTGTGGGGGAAAAAACAGCTGTTTCTCTCCAAGACAGTTGAGGAACATCTGTACTGCGCTCTGATAACAAATGAATTATGTAAAATTAATTATAACCAAATTAATTATGAAACACCAGCCTCTTTCAACCCCCAAATGCACCATTTCTTTCAAAAATGACAAGTTTGTGATTATTTACTACAAACCCTTGTGTGGAGCACAAAAAGAGCATTTTGAAAAATGTTCATGCAGCTATGAGTTCATAGTGGAGCTGCACAATCAAAATAAAATTTATATCCTTCATACATACATGACTAATATTTTTCTTAAATGCTTGATTTTTTTATAGTGAAATAATATAATTTGACCATATAATTCATTACAATATTTATGTATTATTATTGTAAAGATATATTCATATATAAAATCACAATGTTTGGCCAAACTGTTCAGCGCTATTAAACCAAGTCCAGCAAACATGGAACTTTTTTTTAAATCACTTTTTAAAATTGCAGGTCAGAGAAACTGCAATTAAACTTTTTCCCCTAATCACTAAATAAACTTATTTGTTAATAATAATACTTTGTGACCAAATGTCAAGCTCAAAAAAGACAGAACAAAAGCACCATGAAAGTTTTAAGATTCATGCACTATTTTCATAGTCTTCTGAAGCCATACTACAGCTTTGTGGGAGGAACAGACCTAGATTTTTGTGAATAATGACCTAAATATTCGTCTAACACTCATAAAAACCATCACGTGACTTTGGAAGACTACAAAAAACAACTTTTAAGCTGCTTTTATGTAGTTTTGATGTCCTTTTTGAGGTTTGCAATGTCATTATGAACCGTCATTGTATGGAAAGAGCTGCAACAAGATTCCTCAAATTTTCCTTTTGAGCTCTATGAAAGAAAAGAACAGGTTTTAAACCACAGGAGGGTGAGTAAAGGTTGTGGGGCCGAATTTCAAGCCTCAGTTTGACCTTGGCACTATCACAACCTTCATCTGACTGGGTGAAAGCAAAAAACTATTTACTTGAAGTTTCATCAGTCCTAATCCCACCACTTCAGTCCTCATAACTCTACTCCTCATCTTGCTCAAACAAAAAAGAGAAAGAAAAAAAATCCCAATTTCGAATCCACCCACTCCAAGATTTCACATTTTATTAAGGGGAACGAACGACGTGTTAAACCATAATGCTTTTGACAAATTGCAAGCCAGCGTCAAGACAGCTAGCTCATTAACAGCTCCCGTCAGCTGGCTTCGTGTTCATTAGGGGTTTTTGACGGGGCCGGCTGGTGAGCTATTAGAACACAGAGACGGTTCAATCTCTCACGACTACAGCCTCTCATTATGAAACCCTGACAGAGCTGACGGAATAGAAGAGAATCAGGCCTCCACGACTCCCATTCATCACCCAAAAGAGAGCGAGAAAAAGAACATCTGTCTCAGAGAGAGAATCACTTTGATTACAATGAAACACGCCCCCGACCGTCGCTAATTTCACCCGGTCTGGAGTAGAGAGAGAGAGAGAGAAACGAGACGGAGGAGGTTTCCGTCAGTCTCCGTTTCCGTTTCTTAAGCCTCAACAGCATTCTTTCGGAGAGCTACGGCTGTAATCTTCCCAGTATAGCCCTTAATCTTGCACTTTGATCTTGTCGCAATTTAATTAGATTTAAATATGAAGTCGGATAAAACGGGATCAGCGATTAAAAGACGCTGGCGTCTAGTCGCGTTTAATCCAGAAATCCACATTCTGCTTTCCGATTAAGACCCAACTTTACTGAGACTTGACCTTCAATGCCTTTTAAAGAACGACTTGGATATTTGATTTTTTTTTTTACCTCCTGTTCCTTCCCTCTTCAAGTGCAGATCAAGAAAGTCTTTCATGAAGTTTAAACACAGGGATTGAAGACCTGTGACCTCCGTCAGCATCTCAAAGACGACTTGACGATTAAACCCAGGAGTATCGGGTCAACATCCAAATGAGCAGTCATGTGAGCTCCTTAGAGGTGCTACCCATGAACCTTTTATGATGCCTCTTAAGAGCGAAATCTGATCACCGTTGAAAGGTAGAATTCTAAGAAAAAAACTAATCACAAAACAGTGAAACCAAAGTCCATTTAAGGCAAGTCAGTTCACTTGGCATACACTTAAAATCTTTCACCTGAAAGAAAATAACAGGCAGAAAAACTTGGCAAAAATAGTAGGGACTATGTAATCGGTTTTATCTTTACCTAAATTTATTTAATTTTTTCTGGATTCCATTTTTTCTCCTTTCGTTTTATTTTTTTCTGGATTCAGTTTTAATGGTTAAATTAAATTTTAATAATCCAAAAATATATGTCTAATTAACTGAAATAATGAATTTTACACAATCTAACGTTGATTTATTATTATAACAAAAATAAAATGTTTAGGGCCCTATTAAATTAGCTTTATTTATTAAATTCAGATTTATTTTCCCCAAAATATTTGTTATCGGTTTTAATGTTTTTGGATTCCGTTTGAATGGTTTAGTTAAATATTAATAATAAAAAAAAATGTCAATTAAATTCATAAAACTTTTAATAACTTAATAATAATAATATATATATATATACATATGTTTTTTTTTACAATAATATGGTCTTATGAAATGGTGTTTAATTTTTTTCTGGATTTATGATTTAACACAAATTTATCATCAAAAAGAGTGGTAATCAAATGAAACGATACAAATTTAATTAAAGCTTTTAAAAAGTAAATCAAATGAAAATTTACAAATTCCTTTTTTTGTGCTGCACAACAGATGTTTAATGTTAAAATTAAACTTGATTTAAAAACAAAAATTTGTCAAGTTCCATGACATTCCGCATTGTACTGTAAATTTATTTTTTTATGACAGGTTTAGTGAATCTGTCCAGGTTTTCTGCATCACAGAAATCATAGGGCCCTAAAATTGTAACTTGTTTGACATGGAGAAAAAAGCAGCATGCACTTGAAATGATCCCGTTTTAATCTATTTAAATGTAAACACCGGCTGATGGTGACATCTTGTCAGAAAGGGCTCACAATTACAACTGATGAGACGACGAGAACACCCACTCTGATGTGTTATGAGATGCACGGTGAGAAATCCAGCCGGACGACGAATGCTCAGTCTGACCGATTGCAAATTCAGTTTACATTTGCTTTCAAATGCAGATATACTTGTACCAAAAATCTATTTGAGAGTTACTTTGAGGTCACTGTGTAAATAAATGTTATTTTAAACTTTCTATTGAAAGAAATAGTTTCCACAAAAATTGTAAGCAGCATAACTGATTTCAACACTGATAATATTCAGAAATGTTTCTTTAGCAGCAAATCAGCCAATTAGAATGATTTCAGACTGGAGTAATGATGCTGAAAATTCAGCTTTGCATCACAGGAATAAATTGCATTTTAAAATATATTAATATAGAAAACAGATATTTTAAATGGTAATAATATTACAGAATATTACAGCTTTTTTCCTGTATTTTTGACCAAATAAATGCAGCCTTGGTGACCAGAAGAGACTTTTCAAAAACATTTTACTGACCCAAACTTTTCAATGGCATTGGTTTTACCAATAACTGAAATGTGAGACTTTACAACATAAAGAGTCACAGTTTCTCTCATTGATTTATTTTCAAGTGGTTTGTCTCCTCATACAGTCTCTGCCAAAACATTTAATATTAAAAGCAAGAAGCCACTGAGAAATGTCTGTTGACATGCAACAACGACTCCCGCCTGTGCGTCAACCACTTGTTATGATGATTTTGATAACTCTCCTAAAATAGCACCTTATTGAGTCACATATTTTGATTGTCTGATTGTAAATGTTTCGGAGACATAATAAATGAAGCTGCATATGAAAACTGCAGCTGGGGAATAAGAGTGACAGAAAAGACATTATTATAAGGTGTAGAAAGCTGAAGCAAAAGGGTTTGCGGGGTCGTGATGAGGGAATATCACGACTGATATAAGAGAAGGTGGAATACAGTTAGGTCTCCTCCGCTGCACAGGTGAGCCGTTTCTCACCGGCTTTATCTCGGCAGCCAGACGCGGTAGTTGGTGCAGAATAGTACAGCCTAGCGCATTTCACACAGGCTGCTAGATTCACTTTAGCCGGAAAGTAGTGTATGCCTAAGGTTAAAAATAAATTATGTTTATAGTGAATGCCTCTATAAATGGTCTTATTTTTACGATTTAGTTTTAATCCAAATGATGCGTGTGCTAAGTGAGTGAACATCAAAGACCACACAACAGAAGTGCGCGCTCTCTCTCGCTCTCTCTCTCTCTCTACCGTTAAGTAACTTGTACATTGTTTTACTTACTTGTTTTTGACATATCCGACCGAACTACAAACTTTCCAGTGATGTCTGTGGGAAAGATATATTCACTCGACAAGCTCGCGCATCTGCGCCGCCGCGCGCTCAATCCACTCAGCGTGCTTTGTT
>NW_015551075.1:1215899-1216136 GCF_001515605.1 Sinocyclocheilus anshuiensis | reverse complement strand
AATGACAGCCTGTAGTCTCCTGGGCATGCTGTCACCCAGCTTCATGCAAACCTCAACTTCAGTTTTTTTTTTCCCCAGACTCGGTCTGAATAATTTTTGGTCCCAAATTTGAATCAGTTTTACTGGTAGTCCGCTGTATGATGAATTTTAGGGTACAATTTGTCACAAAGCCACTCATATAATGCAGAAACACTCAAGCAAGCAAAACACGCGCAACGCGTGCACGTATTTGTACTG
>NW_015551075.1:1179220-1215518 GCF_001515605.1 Sinocyclocheilus anshuiensis | reverse complement strand
CGGGGCATTTTAACGAGTACGAGTACAGGAGCTCAGTATCGGGCCCGATACCGATACTGGTGCATCCCTAGTTACAGCCGAGATGAAGGGAATGAGATTTGGAGGTACCGCACGCCTCACCCAACACCTTCAGGGAATAGCGATGCACGTTCACAGAAACCGACAAGGGTGTCAACTATCACGACAGGGGGTTTCAAAAGAACTTCTTCGATTTTACCAGGAATACTTGAAGATAATCTGTGTAATCTGACATGTTTCAAACTGTGTATTATAACAGTACAAGAGCAACTGCAGTTTCAAGCTGCTGTTCAAGGGTTTTCGTGACTGGAGCAATTACACATATGTGACCCTGAAGCACAAAAGCAGTCTTAAGTCACTGGGGTATATTTGTAGCAATAGCCAAAAATACATTGTATGGGTTAAAATTATAGATTTTTATTTTAAGCAAAAAATCAGTAGGATGTTAATTAAAGATCATGTTCCATGAAGATATTTTGTAAATTTCCTACTGTAAATATATTAAAACAATTTTTGATTAGTAATATGCATTGCTAAGAACTTAATTTGGACAACTTTAAAGACAACTTTAAAGGCAATTTTCTCAATATTTAGATTTTTTTTGCACCCTCAGATTCCAGATTTTCAAATAGTTGTATCTCGGCCAAATATAGTCCTATCCTAACAAACCATACATCAATGGAAAGCTTATTTATTCAGCCTTCAGATTATGTACAAATCTCAATTTCGAAAAATTTACCCTTATGAGTGGTTTTTTGGTCCAGGGTCACATATAGATGTTCACGACAACATGTCCAAGCAAAACACACCTTCTGTCAGCGCAGACGTCCGGCAGTTCTCAGGTTTGAGAGGACTTCGCAGGAGATTTAGAGAGAGATTTTATTTGACAATGCATCAAAGCTTCTGTCCCTGGCAGTGAGACTGAAACAAAGCCTGCATGCACTTATACTGTATAAGACACGTTCGAGTGTTAACTGCAGACCTGTCGTATCAGGCACGGTATTAAAGTTCCCTCATTCAGACCTTAGAATAGCACCACAATACAATAACCAGCCATTCTTTTCTTTCTTATGCTGTACAGCTATAGTCCATCCACATGTCCAGTATCTACTGTATCTTGTAGGAGTGGAATAATGTCACAGTAGGAGTAATTTTATATAGTAGATACGTTTTATATGTCAGATACACTAGCCATAGGCGGAGGGTGAACCAACTCCAGGGTAAGGCTAAAAGCAGCCAAATGTATTAAACATCATAAACCCGTCTTTTTAGGAAAGAACCAGACATGGGTGTCATGTAGGCTAAAAAAAAATGTTTAATGGGACTGAATTTGTATTTAACGTGATTACAATTTAATAAAAACTTTAGAAATTGATAATTATATAACGTTTCCTTTCCACGGCTATTCAAACAGCGAATAAATTATATATAGAAAGTGACATTATCACTAACATTGATCTATGCGAGTTTAAGCACCCTCAAAAAAAAAATAAAACTATGGTTATAATCACTGAAGCTGTATACACTGTTAAATGAATCTCTTACTTACATTGTATGTACATCTGCGCTTTGTTGTTTATGATGAGAGAATTCGCAAGAGTCCGGAATTCAGTCAGCGCGCACTCAACAAAACTGATGAGATTGAACGATGACTCATCTGAACGCTTCTGATTGGCCATTGCATTCCTAAGCGCAACACAATTGTGTGTGATTGGTTAAAATGCGCAACACTGTAAAAACGCCTAAAATGAAATATGGTGCAACATGAGCAGATCTTAATTTAATGCCGCAATCGAAACGGTCTATTCATATTCACTCTTTTAGCAACAGACGTAATAGATTTAATTTGTTTGTGCATGGGCATTTTTGTCCAATTTAGTGGCATTTTTGCCCCAAGTCCCCATGGCCAGGGGAAGGCTAAGCACACGCTCCGCCTATGACATAGCGTTTAAAGATTTGGGGTCAGTAAGATTTTTAATGTTTTGGAAGTCTCTAGGATGCATTAATTTGATCACAAATAAAGTAAAACGGCAACAGTGTGAAATATTGAAAACAACTTTTCTATTTGAATATATTTTAAAATGTAATTTATGGCAAACCTCTTTTTTCAGCATTCTTTTATGAACAGAAATTTCAAAACAGCATTTATTTGCTAAAAATGTTTTGTTACATTATAAATGTCTTTACTGTCACTTTTTGATCACTTTAATGCATCCTTGCTGAATAAAATGTATACATTTTTCTTTCTTTCAATCAATCAATCAATCAAAATTGAACAACCACAAAAACTGGAAATGTTGCTGGAGACGGGCTCATTTAAAATTAAAACTAATTCTCTGCCAGCGGGAGGCGCTTTTAGAGTGATAAAACTAGCGGTTTCTCCAGTAATGGCTGTAATCAAAGCAGCTCCGCTCATGAATGCTACTTTATCAGATCAAATGAAAATGCCATCGAAACTTTTCTGAAGACAGTCAATTCCCTTCAGAGATACATTCATATAAAACACCCGCGCCGTGTTATGATTTTTAAACGTGCAGTGCTCATGTTTATTCAACGAAGTCAAACAGCACAAATAAATAAATGTAGGAAACACTGGTAATGTATATCGAAATATCGGAAATGTGTTTAAAAATCATATCACCGTTATTGAAAAAAATTATATAGCTATACATATTGATATTGAATTATTGTCCAGCCCTAAGTGTGTATCTCGATTAAGTCTGGGAAAGCGACTTGGAAACCTTGCCAAGATGTAAGCTACAAACTAACAAAAAAAAAAAACAACATCTACAATATATTATACTTATGAAATGTTTCCTAACATATTTATCTTATAAATATCCTATAAAATCAATCCAAAACAACCTGATCATTTAAATTTTATGAGTGTTATTTTTCTGTAACAAAAACAAGGATTTATTTTTTTAATAAATGAAAAATCAAATACATGGCAGCCAGAGTTGTTAATGTTAAACTAGAAGTATTACAAATAATTTTCAGCAATTGAAATAAATAAAAAAATACAAATATTGTATGAAAAATGTAACTTTAGGAAAAATTTGTAATATTGCCTTAGCAACTAACTGAAATAAGCTTAAATACGTAATTTACTGAAACTGTAATATTGAATAGATTTGATAGCTATATAGAAATAAAAAATAGAAAAGCACAAACTTACTAAAACTACAATTTATATAACTGAAAGTATAAAAATGAAAGTTAAATCAAAATACTTTAACAGTACATAAATAATACTAAAATAAGACTGCTGACAGCTTCAAACTTGAATACATTTACACTAAATATAACACCCTCGCTTATACAACAGTGATGAAAAGCAGCATTTGACAAATATTCCACAACACAAAAATAAACCTAAAACCAGTTTTAAACCTGTTCATTTACATGAACCAAAACAAACGTTTCCAACGCTATGTGAGAGCAGTAAAGCTGCGTGTTAATTGCTGTAAAAACGGCTTGTTACTTGAAAAGTGAAGACTATTTTAAAAACAGCTGAACTAAAGTCACACTTCTGAAAAGGATCAATTTAGTAGTGCCACTGCTTTTTAAATTTAAAAATACATTAAATAAAGGTATAAATATATTAACCATGTCCACTGATAGCCATATAGATATAGAGATACTACAGTATAAACGGTATATCAATCTCCTTTGTTAACACTTCTAACATTGTTAAAACCATCTAGGTTGCAGAACTAGATGAAAACCATAACATTTTGCATACCGGCAATTCTCCAAACATGCAAAAAACATATGCAAATCATGTCTGCTGTCCAAATTCAAACCTCAATTTTCATTTCATTACTCGGCGTCTAGAACCACTTTCAATTTCAAGCAAAAAAAAACAAATGACTACAGCTGTGAGACACTTGAAAGCCATCGCCTGAACTCCTGAAAGGAAGGCAAATGGCTCACTTTGAGCACTTTCTAGCTCAGCGTGGTGAAACACAAGTCACTTCCCACTTTATAAAACTCTAGTAGTTTCCAAAAGAAGCGAAAATAAACTGCTAAAATGGAAAAGAGGAGGTAAGGGAACAAAGCTTGAGAGAAGCTGGCATGAAGGCTAGATGAGGTTTACAGGATGTAATTGTGGTTCTCTGTGTCGACTCGACTTGTTCAGATTCCTGTTTTATGAGTGATGAGGCCATTCTGAGCTTCCTGATGTTCCTGCTAGCAGTTCCTGCTGGGTGGGTACCGCAGTGTATGTGTACAGCTTCAGGCTGTTAGTGGTTTGATCCTACATGCCAACAAACCAGCCGAAGCCCATTCATAGATCATCTTAAGCATAATGCACACAAAAATGGAGAACAATGATGCATAAAAATTCAGATCATGCACACTATCGGTCAAACGTTTAAGGTCAGCAAGCTTTTGTTTTTGAAAGAAGTCTCTTATGCTCACCAAGGCTGCATTTTTGATCAAAAACATAGTAAAAACTATGTAAAAACTAAGAAATATTAATACAATTAAATTAGCCGTTTTCTATTTGAATATATTTTAATATGTAATTTATTTCTGTGATCAAATATGAATTTGCAGCATCATTACTCCAGTCTTCTGTGTAGGCATGGGCCGGTATGAGATTCTGACGGTATGATAACCTTAGATAAAAATATCACAGTTTCACGGTATTGCGATTACATCTCTAAAATATGTTATTTTTAAATGTCTGGGTAAAAAAAAACTTAAAAAAAAAAACATTTTATTTTTAAGAAACATATAGAACATTTTGGAACAGTAAACATGTCAGGCTAAATAATTAGAATAAACAATTAAATTCTTCTTAATTAAATGCAGTCACTTAAGTGAGCCTAAACCTGCAGCTCAATAATCAAAAATATAATCAAAACATAATTTCTGTAAAAACAAAAATAAAAAAATGAATAAACAGATGCAGTCATTAAACCTGCAGCTCAACAAGGTTTTTGGAGACATGCTCACTTTCTACACATTCATCTTTCAGTCCAAGTTATGATGCAGGAATGTGTTCACCTTTCCCGGATTAAGTTTGGAACGGTGAAGTACGAGGATGTGTGCACATACACACATAAGGAAAGAGAGAGCGCAAGTGTCACACACACACACACAAAGAGAGAGAGCGCGTGTGACACACACACACACACACACACACACACACACACGGTCTCTCCGTACAACAGTTTGTTTTTTAAATGTCGTGACTTTGAACAGATGTAAACAATGGCAGGAGGCTTAAAATTATAGAAGTGATACCAGCTAAATTTAATTATTGTACTAAATCATGACACAGATATATAGTTTATGTTCGACCTGGAAGTATTTATTTAGCGATCGGAGCTAAAACGTCATCTGTACGGAACACCGTTGTGTACGGAACATGGTTAGTCTACGTTGCCCGAAAAATTCCCATACGACAGACTTCGTCTTTTTTGACGGGGGAAAAAGTTCCAGGGATTCATCTCCTTCGGCCATCCCACACACAGGTGACTCTGACCGCTCGCACCAACCGGAGGGGCTGAGGGGGAGTGTGACTCGTTACGCTCTACGCTGCACACAACTGAGGGAGTCCTGCACTTTCAGTCTTTGACGACACGTAAAAAAACTGTGCATACCGCAGGAACGGTATAACGGGAAATTTTAGTGGTTTGGAAACCGTGACTTTTCCAAACCGCGGTATACCCTGAAACCGGTTATCGTCCCATGCCTACTTCTGTGTCACATGATACTTCAGAAATCAGTCTAATATGCTGATTTGCTGCTCAAGAAATATTTCTGATTATTATCAATGATGAAAACAGTTGTGCTGCTTAATACATACATAATACATATGTTAACGTACATTTTTCAGGTTTCATGAAAAGAAAATTCAAAAGAAAAGCAATTATTTGAAATAAACTTTTACAGCATTAAACATTGGTAGCACTAGTTAACTTAATTCAGTCCCATTAGTTAATGTTAGTTAATGCATTAACTAACATTAAATAACAATGAGAAATACATTTGCTACAGTATTTATTAAATTTGTTAACTTTAGTTAATAAAATATAATTGTTCATTGTTAATTCATGTTAGCTCAAGTCCATTACGTAATATGAATAGATGCAACTTATGTTTTTAATCATGTATTAGTACATTCTGAAATTAATTTTATGCAGTAATGATAGAATGGTATGTTAATGTTAGTTGTAGTTAACTACATTACTAATAAATGGATCATTGAAAAGCATTATCCAAAATTAGATAGATAGATAAGATAGATAAGATAGATAAATGATAGAATTAAGTCCATAAAAAACATTTGTTATCTAAACTAAAATGTAAAATTAAATATAAAAAAGTATTTTCTCAAATTTTCATTTAGGTCAACTTGATCTACTAAAATAAAACAAACTATAAAAACAAGCAAATAAAAACAAAATTACTAACACTTCAACTTAACTTAAAATGAAAACAGAAAATATATAAAAAAATAATAATAAAAAAAAATTAATAAAGACTATAATAGCATCTCAATGATACTAAAATAACACTGTAGTGCATCTAGAAGAGTCTGCATTCACATGCAATGCATTCTGGTCCACAGATTTTTGGATCTTACCTCGGGAAGGCATCAAAACAGTAGGTTTTGCGGGTGTCGGGAAAGGCCACACGCAAGCCGGACATGAGGGGAGAGTGGAGGATCACTGCCGCGCACTCGTACCGGGCCGCCAGGTCCACCGTCGGCACCGTCCCTATGCTCTGCCCATACAGGATGATGTTTTCCGGAGTCACTCCATACCTTCAGATTGACAAAGAGAGAGAAGAAATTAAAAACAGCTGTAAATCATTACATACCATATCAGCACTTCAAGCATGGTACAAATCTGTCATCCTCTCATCAGTGTGGGTTAAATTACATCAATGCAACGATGCTCCGATCGATCGGCCGGAGATCGGTATCGGCCGATAATCACATTTTATGACTCGATCGGTACTCACTACACTTGGCCGATCTCACGAACCGATCGCAATTTGATGACGTCAACGCGTGACGATGTACATGATGCGTGGGGACGTAAATGATGTGGCGCCGCAGTCATGTCATCGCCGGTGTGGAAATGCTATGACGTTTCGAGAAACAATGAAAAATTTGCTATTTGTCGTGTATGTTTTGCATGATGATATGATGAATGGTTCATTTTTAACAGCAGATTCAGTGACGCTAGAGCTGATCTGCGCCTCACTGCACACGTCTGCGGCGCGTTACGGCTCCACGGGAACCGGAGCTGATGGCGGCCGCTCTAATGCTTGTGTTTATCAGCCAGCCGCGGCATGTTTGCGGTTTCCCCAAAATGACATCGAAAATGTTCTTCCTTCAGAAATACAGTGATATAAAAACACCCACGCCTCGTTTTGATTTTTAAACGTGCAGTACGTGCTCATGTTTATTCAACTAAGCCTTTTGGAAAATCGGACAGTTTTTATATTGTGGCGAGCGCCACAAATAAATAAATGTATGGGAAACACATCCCACAGCACAACCACCTGAGCCCAACTTCAGTCTACTCACCACCTTTACTGTAACTGCGTTTGTAGCCGGCGCCATAGCCAGACTGATAAACAAACACAGACCGGAAGTAAACTTCGGGCCAGGCGCATGCGCCCGATGAAACAGTCTATATAAAGCTTGAAGCATCAGAATCGGTATCAGTATCGGCCGATCATCATGACAAGAAATCGGTACTCCGTATTGGCTGCAAAAATCCTGATCGGAGCATCCCTAATGCAAACAGCTCATGCCGTTTACTTTGAATTGCATGTGTGTCTATAGCAACATTACAATTTGTGGCAAAATATATTTTCATCATGGCATATTATTAGATAATCCAACTGGACAAAATGGCATGTTAGGTCAAGAACAGAGAACTCGCAGGCTCCATAAAACAACTAAGTGAGTCCCTGAGCTAGTGAACACAAGACTGAAGCTTTATTTGACACTTTAAGATGCGCTCAAAGGAAAGGCTAAAGAGGGCGAGTGAGAAGTCAAGACATAGATGGAGAAAGGAAGGAAAAAATGCACTGGTAATGCTCTTCAGGTTTTTGTTCTCCAACTTTCCTGGGCAGCTTTGCAGTCGGGTCTGACACCTGATCAGAAGTGGCGGCTCTAAGGTGTGCGCCAGGGTCACTGACAGAAAGCAAACATGTTTGAAGTCTGACCTCAGATCAGACTATTTCAGGTTTTTACCAGAGGCTTGCCCAGAGCCGAGTGAGATGTCTCAAATGCACACGCAGCGGTACAAAGTGTCCCGCGGAGAGCGCTGGCTACACGAGCCTCTTTGAACTCGACTAGCTTTGGCGAGATTTTATCAGGTAACGGAACATGAAGTCTCCTTCTCCGTTTTCCACACAGACAGATATTACAGGGTGAAAAGAGGAGACAGAGAGCGCTCTTGTAAATAAACAACCACCCATGTGACCAAGCTGATAGATACTGTGAAATTCAGGCTTGACAATCAAGTTTTTAGAGATCTGGATCTGGAGATGGAGAGGAGAGGGAAAACACATCACTGAGGTAATTAATCTCCATCAACAACAATCCATATTGAGAGTCAGCTTACAGTTAGGAAAATTTGTTTGTGAACCGTTTTGAATAAACTGGATTTTTTTTTACACGCATGATTTAAAACTGAAACCTTATTTAAAGAAATGGTTCCCCCAAAAATGAAAGTCGTCAAGTCAATGACAGTCACACTTCAAAAATTACCAGAATTTTTTTTTTTAAAAGATATGATACATATGGACTTGTCATATGACATGATTCTGCATGAGGCACAGACTATAATTTTAAATGTTATTCACCAAAATTTTCATTTTCAAATTATTGTTTTCATACAAAATGGTCCGTAAGTTCAACTTTAAGTTAAATAAAATAATAATAATAATAATAATAATAGTAGTAGTAGTAATGCATTGAAAATAAATAATAAATAATTATAAATTACTACTAATAATAATTTGTTATTATTATTATTATTAAGTTAAAAGGGGAACAATTTATCAATAAAAATGGTAACACTTTATAAATAACCTTCCAGACCAAAAGTCATTTCAGGTTCTACTGGCAAAAAAAAAAAAAGAAGAGGATGGACAGGAAAACTTTCCGAATGGAACTATAATAACTCAGAACTGAACTTTATGAGTGCAGAACTTTAAACATTTCAAAACACTTACTACTCCCTAGGAGTAAGTGTCCTACAAAGATCAATGCAAGGGCATGTCATGGAGTCTTCAGAGAACATACAAACATGCTGAGACTGAGTCCCACTAGAGGATCTTCCAGTCATACTCTTCATTTACAAAGTTTTTTGGGGATCAGAGACAATCTGAGTGCTCAAGCTTCTCTCAAAGGATCTGCTGGATCTCTTATCTCTTGATAATTCACCGATGCACCAAGATCCAAGCAAAGCATGGCACAGGAAGTTACTCACAGGAGGTTACAGAAGACAAGAACAACATACTGCTGTCCATCTTACAACTTGCAGAAGACCACCAAGATATTAAAAAACACCACCACAGCGATGCTGTGTGAAAGGAGAGGACAAAAGTTGAACTTTCTGGTGAAAAGTACATGCTGTTATGTTTAGAGAAAAACACTACATACCACAAAACTCCACAGCAGAATGTCAAGCTGTAATAACTCAAACAATCATCGGTAATTCAACATAACAATGACCCAAAACACAAGGTTATACAACAACTACATCACGGAAACAGGAAATGGCATTTTTCTGAAGGCTCAGATGAAAACAGAAACACTTGGAGAAGGAGGTTAGATGGATATCGGGATACCTGCATGAGTCAAAGATTAGTATGGATTAGGGTTGTGATGGTGAGGAAATTTTTCCACCGGGTAATCGATGTGTGATAACACCGGTAATACCGGTATCACCGTGGGGTGGGGTTTGTTGGGGTTTTCCATCTTTTCCTTGCTTTCCTTTGCTTTTAAATGGCTGATAAATAGGGCTGGGCGATATAGCTAAAACATGTATCAACGATATAATATTTCATATCGTTCGGTATCGATAATTATTGACATTTTTTATAACCTTTTTAAAAAAAGAGCAATAGAATTTTTTATTTATTTAACCACTGTATTTTTAAATTAACCCAATTTATTGAGACAAACAACTAATATTTTTTTTGTTTTAACAGTCAAACACACAATACAAATTAAACAAATATCTAATTTCTAATGTTTTATATGTCGATTAAATAGGACTTAAGGAAACTTTTGGCTTGTCTCCCGAGGCCACAGGAGGGCGCAATGAGCAAAATAATGCAGCACGTCAACGCAGGGAAATAACTGTCTATAAAAAAAACGTGCATTACGTCTAAATTAACTCATAAATCAAATATAATTTCGTAAATTGCATAAACAATTATGAACAAAACAGCATCATGTATTTACGCATTGCTTAATACAAAGAGCCGAATCGCCCATCACGGAAATTGCATTTAAAAACATATGAGATGCAGTGAAAAGGAATAAACCTCTACAAGTTCGCGACGTGTTTTCTAAAAGTTTAAACTGCTTTAACTTTGCATGGCTACATCTCTTGTGTGAGACACGAGTGCAGCAGTCATATTTGTCCTTCTAAATGCGCTGAATATGCATCTGTGTGAATGGCTTGGTTTCGGTTTTCACCTAATCAAGATCTTCTCCGCATTGAGCTTCTATATTTCTCTAATATTTTGAATGCATAACACAGCAGCGGCGCATCTCGTGGGCTAGACTACTAAAATATTAAAATGCAACAACGTCACTTACATCATTATCACCGCAACTTGTGTGCCACTGATGACGCTCCCTGACACACTCCTAACATTCAAATGCAAATGTTTATTTTAAATTCGACTAATATTATAATTTTTTATTCACAATCTCCTCATTACAGGCAGGCACAGCACTCAATTCAGCATGTGTTCGTGTTAGCATAGCACGTGCCTATATCCTGCACTATATCGAACAATTTTTTATATCGTTATCAAAAAAGGTGTACCGTTGATAAATATCGATACCGTTTTATCGCCCAGGCCTACTTATAAATACCTGTGCGAATTAGCGTCAATTTGGCGTCAATTGTTTGAATGGACAACAACAAGATGGACAACTCACTTATATTAAACATAGAAATTTTGTTAACAAACCGAATAAAAATACACCATGCTATAGGCCTAATATAAATAAATAACTTGCACAAAGTTTAAATATATGTAAAAAAAATAAAATAACAAACATAGAACATTTATTAGCAAAATGAATAAGAAAGCTTGGAGGCACGGCATACACCTTGATGTAAAGGTGTGCAGTGATGTAACCATGTTGCGCATAACACCGGTAACACCGTCAACACAGACTACCGCAGTAAGCCTAGTATGGATGGGAAAATTGGTTTGGAAAGGGAACCAGGCCAAAACAAACCAATCAGAGGGTCTTTTCAAGCCTCAATATGCTTCCCGTCACTCATGCGAGTTAATTTTCTGGAAGGAGAAAACCCCTTTGATTCAACGTGCCGGGAAATTAATTATTCTTATTGGATATCAAATATCATTTCAGAGAGATCCAAATGTTGATGGTGAGATAGCAAGAACAAGGGTGTAATGATACCTCAAGGATCTGCCAAAACAAATCCATTTCCACATACTGAGAAAACATCAGAGATTGATCCGAAATCAAGCTCTGAAAAGAGGGAAAACTCTCAGAGCCAGGACAAACTCTCTGCGTCTAGCACAAGCATCCCCTTTTTTCCTATGTGGAAAACTACTGAAAACACAAGCATGTCGAAAACACACAAGTCGATGCAAATGCTGTGTTTCCTTAGCCTGAATTAAGGCAATGAGAAATGGCTTGTCCAAACAAGCACCGGGGTCCGATTCCATGGAACAGCTGGAACGAAAAGCAAATGTCAGTGTTTATAGCCAAAGCGGCACAAACAGCTACGCACACAAACCATTCGCCGTGTTTTTCTGAGCTGAAACAATATGAGAACCTGAGAGAGACTGGGAAAGATGCGTGTTTTTGTGTGTGTATGCTAATCTGAGGAAAAATAAGAGGCCTCTGTGATCATGCACAGGAAGAACGGCGCGCACACACAGTAGTCTGTTTTGTGAAGCCGCCTTTCTGCCAAAGCAAACATTTAAAGATGGATTTTTGGGCTGAAATTCACATGCTGTTGCCAACCTGAAAGGTTTACCCCGAAAATAAGGCTCGCTGTGAATGCCCTGCTGGCTTCTCAATGGAAACAGATGCATGTCTATGCCTTACAAATTCTTAAGTAATCCATATGCATATGAATTATGGATATGCAAATGATATCTCAAGTAAGCACTGATGTGTGTAATAGAGTAGCAGCGCTGTTTACTTGCAGGAGTCGTCTAATGTCATCCTATAGAATGCACAAATCCTATTGACGGCTATTCAAAAGTTGCATATTCCGGTGAAAATTGTTTGCAAGAAACTTTTTAGAGGGCTCTTGACAAGAACGGACTGTCAAAAATGGTTTAGGTGAAAAGAGTTTCCACTTTCAGTTTGAACAAGCAAAGTACTTCATGCTAGAAAGTAGAAACTCATTGTCACGTGCAAACCTGCAACATTAAAGATACTGTAGATGCAGTGTCAGCTGTTCGTTATTTTGCACCAGACAGAATAGAGTGCAACAATCGCTTCCAGAAGTAAAAGTCCCATTCATTTTCTCTATTGAGGAATAGATTTTTAACGATAACTTGTAACCCATTAAAGACAGACCTGGTGTGAGCTATGAGGTTGTTAATCGGTGGTATATGGTTTGTTAAAGTCATCAGCTTGCATTATTTCATCTTATTTTTAAAATAACAGCATAATTCCTAGTAGAAAAACTACATTACCAACGATTCTGCAAAGAAATCGCCACCATTCAGTTGAAACGAGACAAGCAAATCATGCCATATATATGCATATTTTACAATAAATGTAAAATGTGTTTTCTATACATGCAATCAACATCTTTAAATCAAAAGTTTTTCAGTCATTTGCAATGATTCATTGGAGTTCTTTCCCCCATTAAAGATGTTAAGAACAGTCTCGTGCCTTTGCCTTTTTGTCTGATATACAAGTAATTCATATCAAGGTCTGTAATGTTGTGGTTCACCTCATAACTGGTTGGTTTGCTTCATGCCAATAACAAACAACACAAAGTCTTTTTTTAAATCCTTATAGGAAAAATGAATGAGAAAAATACTTCTGGAAACAGGCCATTTAAAATGTAGGCGGGCACTGTTGCACTATTATATACTTTTTGATATATACTGAGTATTTACACGTTTTTAACCTAAATGACCCATGTTGTTTTCAGAGTACATCACAGCAGCATCCAGTTGTTATTTTAATAAGTGAAACTGTTAGCCAATCATAGCAGTGGGTGTTTACTTGCGAGTCTTGAATGTGCCCCATCTATATATATAAATCACACAACATATTAAGTGAACCTCAGAGAACATTATAAAATAATTTAAAATCTTGTTGTTTTGGTTGCAAGAATCAGCTTAAGCATCCAAACAAGGACTTGAGGCACGAGGTGACCAGAGTCAGCAGAAGTTCAAACTTTATGAACTGCCCTGCACTTGACCAACAGAGTAAACACTGACCTCACTGACCCATCTTGAAAATAGCAAAAGAGATGAGAGTCATTATGTGAACAAAGTTTCAGAATGTGCACTACAAACAACAACTAAAATAGTTAACAAATTGGTGTTAATTTGCTGCTAAAATCCTCATTAACATGGCTTCCCAGCTGTGCAGGATTAGAAGACTTCATGCATCTTCATCCACATGCCATTTTTTCTCTGCAATAACTGAATGTCACACGGATGTGGTTCAGTGTTCTTGGCTGTGGGTGAAAAGATCATTTTAATTAGCCGGCATTACTGATAATACCTTGAGTTTTGTCCATAACTCATTTTCAGGCAATTCATTAGCTGTCATCGCACAAACACTTTAAGTCTGTTGCACTGCGAGAAGAATCCAAAGCAGTTCAACACTTTGTTCACTTTCTTCAACACCAGTTAAAATTCAGGGGCATTTGTTTAGCCCCTACTGAACAGAGCAGACAAGATTTTAAGACTTTATTCACATCATGCATGATATTGGATCAGCTCCAAATCCAAGTGAGCTACACAGAATTTTAAAACATCATAGGTGTGCAAAGAAAGCAATCCAATGATGCATTACAAGCCACCTATAATGCAGTGCAACACGGATAAAGTGAGAGAGATGATCATAAACATTCAGTACTAAACTACTGATAATGATCAAATACTGAAAGCAACTCAATGGTAATGCCAAACACTATTGGAATCAATTGAAGTCGAGTCTCCAAGTGCAATGCACTTGAGAAGTGCTATTTGTATGATAGACAGTAGGGTCGTGCCGATAGACGATAGTATCGTGTATCGACGATAGACAGAGATATCACCTGTGGCTGATGCCTTTGACGACAGCAAGACGATTATTATTATCATTATAGTTCTAACCAATCACACACGATTATGCTGAGCTTATGAATGCAATGGCCAGTCAGAGGCGTTCAGATGAGTCATCACTGAAACAGCGGAGTTCTGTTGTTCAGCGCGCGCTGACTGAATTCTGACTCGCGAATTCTCATTATAAACAATAAAGTGCAGATGTAAGTATAAGAGATTTATTCATCATATAGTGTAGATTCACTGAGTTTAACGGGAGTGTTTTTAAAGTGCATAAACTCGCGCTAGACTGAGCTTGTGATGATGTTCTTTGCTTGTTTTCTGTAGCTGCTTTTTGAATACCTGAGGAAATGTAAGCATTATAATTAGTAATTAAGATGTTTCTATTAATTTGTTATCATGTTAAATACAAATTCTGTCATATTAAAAACATTAGGCTTCTTTTAGGCCTTACGCTGGAGTTGGTTCACTTTCTCACAATGAAACTAAGCTAAATAATTACATAAATTAGCACGATAATATCGTGTATCGGCGATCTCACAGGCTGATGATAGGACGATATGAAAATTGAGCATATCGCCCAACACTAATAGACAGTTGTCGCCTAGTAGAGCATTCCACATCAATTACAGTTAGGATACTGCCTATATAGGCAGCAGACAGCAAAGCGGCTCATTTGGTTTTATAGCAGAACTACTGAATACTAAGTAGCAAGTCACAAAACCTGACATTAGTTTCATTCTATCCAACATGCCAATCCTACTTGCAATTACAAATAATCCTCCGAAAACATAATTCCCCCAATTTACACCAAAGACTCTGTCAGAGCAAGTTATTCTGTATGCTCAAGAAAGCAAATGCATCCACGTAAAATGTTCAGTGAATGTCTGGTAAGCAACTTGCATGCTTTCACCTGTCTGTGTGCTGGGAGTAAGAAACGGCTGTTTTAAGAGGATGTCCTCTGACCTCACGTGCCTCTTTAAAGAGAGACTCCAAGTGTAAAACGTTACGGCACGGTTTCATTTACTGCATGGAGACAAGCTCCTAAAGCACTTTAAAATCCTTTTACTGCTTTTCTGTGCAGTCAGGAGTGACCTGCCAACACCAGATTACCCCAGGTTCATGAGATTACTTCTCTCAATGCAGGAGTCAAACACCACATGGATATAATCAAATGCAAAAGCACTCTACCAAATCTGAATGAGGGTACATGACAATCTCTTTAAGCTTTAAAACACAAACGCATATGAAAGATCTAAAGAAAGATTTCACCACTATGGTCCATCACTGAATGGTGCTCATCTTCATGCAAGCAATGTCAATCAATTCAAGTCAGTTCAGGTGGAACAAACACTAGCTTCTATTTATTTCTCAATAGCTCAATATCCTACTGAACTTTAAAAATGGCAGTAAAGTGGATCATATCAGATGGATACAATGGCTAATTTATTATTTAATTGGGAACTGAATGGATTGAGAAAAGTTAACCAGAATGGAGACAGGTGGTTGAAAGGGAGGAGTTGAAAAAGAAAAGTGCTTGGTGATCAGGAAAGCCAAAGAAGGACATTAATATCAGAGGAGACACAAGTTACATTTTGATTAAAAATAAATTGAATGGTGCACAATTGGGCCAGAATCAAAGGATAATTTTCATTAGCCTGCTATAGTGTCTTCAACAAGCTTCCAAGGGGAGACACAGGATGACTTCAAAGCATTTAAATAATTAACCCTCTTAATAACCACTGTTTTGGTAACACTTTATTTAGACATTTGGTTGTCTATAATTGGCGCTTTTCCACTGCATGGTACGGCTCGGCTCAGTTTGCGTTTCCACTGCAGTTTAGTACTGCTTTAGAGTGGGCGGGATTGCAGACATGTCGTTACAGTTGCACTGCCTCTACCTCCTGAAAAACTTTTTCATTCCACGTCGTCCCATCAAACTCTCGCTGGATCTGTTCCTCGGCTATCAACGAGAGGAACGTCTGTACTTCCTCAACAGACCACGAAAAAGCCATTATTTTGTTGTTTAAAAATAGTTGCGCTCGATCGAAACTGTTGTGTGCTTTCAAATAAAAGTTGCGTTCGATCCTTGCTGGCTGTGATGATTTAATCTAGCGGGTCTCGTGTCGCAAGTTGGTGACGATTCTCTCTGGTAAATCAGTGATCAGCAGGGTTTACACATCACATTTTGGTAATGGTACGGCTCGCTTGGAACCTCAACCGAGGTGGTACTGAAAAAAGTACCAGGAACCAGGTACTGTACACAGTGGAAAACCCCCCAAAAGCAAGCCGTGCCGTACCATGCAGTGGAAAAGCGCAGTAAGTAACTTTGCAACTATGTCATTAATAGACTATCTGCTTAATATCTGCAAACATTTTATTTTGATGGTGCACAAACAGACATTCTACTTACTATGAATAACTTCGCAAGCATGACTTTTTCTACTACTAACCCTAAATTTAACAGTCTACTAATACTCTAGTAAGAGTTAGTTGGTGTGTATTTGCAAAGCTAGTTATAGTCAACAATGTCTAAAGGGGACCATCAAAATTAATGTAACCATTGCTTTACTGAAGATACAGTTCTTGAAACTTCTGGAATCACAAAATGAATCTTGGCTAATTCAATACATCAATAATCCCAGTTTGTCATCCATACACTCTAAAAAATGCTGGGTTGTTTTAGGGCTGGACGATATGGCCAAAATTTATATCACGATATATTTATTAATTTCAGTCGATACGATATAATTCCGATATCGATATGAACACTATTTAAAAAAGCCTTGCAAAAACTGCCAAGAACGCCCCACAACAGATGTCTGTGCATACAAACTTATGAAAAATGAATTTAGTGTCACATGATCTTCAGAAATCATTCTAATATGCTGATTTGCTGATTATCAATATTTAAAACCGTTGAGTACAATCTTTTTTCAGGGTTCTTTGATGAATAGAAAGATCCAAAGATCAGCATTTATCTGAAATAAAAAGCTTTTGTCACATTATACACTATTCCATTCAGTATAATCTTTATTATTTTTTTTGGGAAAGAAATTATAGAAATTAATACTTTTATTTAGCAAGGATGCTTAAAATTGATCAAAAGTGATGATAAAGGCATTTATAATGTTACAAAAGATTTCTATTTCAGATAAATAGTGGTCATATCGATATCGGAATTATATCGTATCGACCGAAATTAAGAAATATATCGTGATATCAATTTTGGCCATATCGTCCAGCCCTACCTCGGGTACTCGAGTGTTATGCCAAGATCCAGACTACAGTATATATAAGACACCTGCCTGAGTCTGCAGGTGTAATAAGCATGCAGTCGGTGACAGATTCGCATTCACAGAATTGTGAAGGACTACAAGAAAGGAAGGAACCAAAAGTAAAAGGATCAGTGGAGAGAGATGAACGGTGGTAAAAACTGTGTAGGTGTGAAAAGCAGAGGACGAGTCAGATTTTATGGTTGCTATGTCTGTCACACAAACCCAGGGCAGTTAAAAATTAGTCCATGCTTCACTGCAGAGCACACTTGCTTCCTTTCCTGCTCTCAAACCATGTCTCTGTATGACTCTGATGTCTTTGCCTTACTAGCAGTTTCTCAGTCATAAGCCTCAGTGACAGACTAGTAGAAGAATCAGATGGAGGCGCAGCTGCTCATCTCAGCAGGTGAGCATTAACAGTTCCAGCGGCTCAACTCTCTCCTGCGTTAGTTAGCCCCGCCGACTCTCAACACAGCTCCAGACTAGCTTGAAAGTAGTCTGGGTGGGCTCTTGAGGTCTTGACAGAAACCAATTAATTGTTTCTCACGCTGACGAACTGATACTCTACTGTCCTGCTTGGATCTGGTATTAAAGTTTCCAAAAGAAAACGCTGGTTGTTATACCGGTTGTTTTCTGGGGTTTGCCTACACTTAAAAGACCTACTTAAGTACGTTTTCTAAACCCCATAGAGAGCTGCAGGTATGATTTTTGTGGGCCATCCTGAAAGTTCACATTGCCCTGGTTCCCTCCATAAAAATCCTATAGGATTTTTCCATTGGCCTTTGGATTATAGGAGAGAATAAGCTCTATGACCAGCAAAGGTTTATGACTCTTAAAACCAAAGTACACTTCAGTTTTTTATTCATACAGCCAAATGCGCAGTCTTTCAAAGTATACTCCTTTTGAGAGCATACACGAACACAGGCGGTTGACACATGCACTCTAGAGAGCTTTATCTATGTCCAGCGTCTGCTCTATTTTTCTCTAGAAGTTATGATCGATGAAAATGTCTTTGTACTCTGTTGTTCTTGCAGTCTCCGCTATTTTGTTGTTGTTCTGTCTCTTTAGATTAATTTTCTACTGTGAAACAACGGCCTAGGCCAGTGTTGCCACCTTGTGGAACAACTGATTAGTGCAAAACTAAGTCAATGCGCATGTGCGACCTGCGCGTACAAAGTATGCGCAAGGGATGCAACAATACAGATAGCCCATGGTTCAATGCATACCTTTGTTTTCGGTTTGGTTCTGATGGCTTAGCAGAGTGTTTTTTTTTTTTTTGCGATTTAAAATGCGTTTTTTTTTTTTAACAAATTAACAACAACAACATCTCCTGTCCAGTGTCCACTTCTGTTCATTGGAGAAAGACATGGATTATTATGTCTTCTAAATATTTATTTTGAAATAAGTATATTTAATTATAAATAAATATATTATTTTTCTTATTTTTACCCAAAATAGGATGGATTGGCCATTATTGAGCACTATAAAAACATGTCCGTAATGTGTCTTGAGCTTGTGTTCACTACAGACCTTCTCAGGCATTTAACCAAAAACCCATTAAAAAAAAAAACCCATTGATTTTAGCATGATGTTACAGAAAGTTTAAAAAAAAAAAAAAGTTAACTTGTTTCCAGGTTTTAGGTCTCATTCCTTATTCAGTCCACTTCAACATGTTTGTGTGATAATCCTGCTCTTATTTCGTCAGGAACCAGAGAGAAACATCTAAAATAACAGTTTAGTCCATCACCTCCATTTCATTTTGAAGAGCAAGATGTCAGAAAGAAGCCAGCAGGACATCCCCTACTAAAATTGAGTTGTTTTGAGTCAGCAAATGGGACGCTGCCTTGAAGCTCAAAGTAATTTAATAGAAGTACATTTTCCCTCTTTTCTATTTGGTTGGTGCAAACCAATCTAAGTCCATCACACCACTGAAACTACTTTTGTCAGTTTACTGCTGTTTTTATCGGGGGCTCTAGTGACTGGCTGCTCCTCTCTTATCATTTGGGATTTACTGCTTTGCTGTACACAGTTTACCAGTAGGAAACCCATGTCTTGTGTACAAAGAGAGAAAAACCTTAATCTTAAATGGGAAAGTGGGATGTGGAGCCAAAGACCACGTAAGTCTCGGGCTCAAGCTCATATGGTGAATCGTACCGGTGAACACTCCCTGATTAAAAACGTCTGTCTGTCCTCCTGCAGTCCTCATGGGGATCACGAACGGATGTTGCTCTGAAATTAGATTAACCGGCAACACGCGATGAACGGGAACAGGAACACACCTCCCTAGCTCTTTACGGTGACGTTAAGAGAGCGGCTGTCTGTCGCAAACACTGGGAAAACGCTGATCCAGTGACTGTGGTGATACGGATGCAGGGTCTCCACGGAAATGGCAGACGGGATGGATTAAACACTGTGAAGTGCCAACCAATTTAAAACATTCACTCCTGGATTTACAAGTAGCAAAGCGAGAATCGCGATTATTGTTGCTCATACTCCGAAATATTAAACTTCACTCATGAATGATACCACAAATCATGCTGTTCGATGAGTTGTAAGTGATCAGACTTATGATTTTTCTACTTGCCAACTCAGACCAGTCATCTGAAAGTAAGCAACCACCCAGAATACCTTATCTACCACAAATTAACATCCTACTCAACATCCCTAGCATAAATATTCTAAAAGTCTAGCCTTCAATGCAACGACCCCTAACGCAACGCAACGACCCCTAAAATTATCTGAATTTCAATGTAAACTTTAATTACTGCTACCCCCAATAAATGATAGGCCTTTGCAGATGCAGGCTGGGGGAGAAAATGTTCATTCTGGACTGCTAAATGGTTCCGAGATATCCCAGAATTCAGGAAAAGTGAAAAAAATCTAGCTGTCCAAGAGCACACCATTGATCAGCCATGCAGATCATTTTCAGGGCAGAGCTGTCAGCAAAGAGGAAGGTTAAAGAGAGTCAAACTGAGGGACCAGTGCACACAGTACAGTAATTACAGAGGAATATCTGCCTTTAAAAGCAGGACAAATGCAGGCTAGTGAAAGAAGAAATAACGTTTAAAGAGGCGAGAAGCAAGAGTTGGTGAAAGAATACATTTACCATTACTTTTCACAAACTTCTTCCAATATAACAGGGAAATTTAGTAATAAGAAATATTTAAATTAACAGAAACTGCCTAAGGACTCCATGACATGCAAACAGTGTGGTTTAAAAATGAATGCGGTTTCAATATGAGCAGTAGAAGCTGGAACCTTGAAGGTTAAAGGTAAATAAATCATAGATATGAAAGTTTTGGGGTTGCAAGTGTTTTTTCAGTGTTATGCATTCCGAATGGATCGAATGGTTCAATACGAGCATCATAAAATCATTAAGAGGAAAAATATTGTTTTATATGCATATGGCTTCAGGAAAAGCTTGATCGACAACTTGGTGCCCTTAGCACAAGGGCAACATTTAAAAACTCATCTAGCGAATCTTTTCACTGTGTCTCCATGTTCTTTTCTAGTAAGAATACAATTGTGTTCAGACTACAATATACTTGCTGTAATCATGACAGATTAGTGCAGTTGCATTTTCCTCTAAAACCTTTTTTGACTCATTTCATCCTCCCAAGCTCCGAGGTTACAACAGCAGCAAAGCGGAATTAAATGGGCACATGTGTGGAATTGCCATAACTCAAAGGCATTTGTTGCATTTCCACTGAAAGCCTCCCAAGTTGCAGCAATTGGTCCCATTACAAACTAGAGAAATTCTGAATACATAAACCACTGCCTAGGGACTACATGAAATGCAAATATAATATAGATTACAATGGACATTTTGTGAAAAAAAAAAATTTTCCATTTGCTTTTTTTTTTTTTTTTAATATTAGTTTGATGCACCAACAACACTTCTCTATTCAGAATCTCAGCCCACTCTGCTGAACTACTACACAGGTACACTGTACAAACAGTGTCGTAGTTGGAAATAAAATTATTTGAAAGATTATTGGAGTACGATTTACAAGAAAACACCATTACAGTTTTTTTTTTACTTCAAAATTTCACATTTAATTAAATACTTATGTATTTCTGAGTGAAAATTACATAAATCCTCCAGCATTTTTTTTCAGTGCACATAGGTCAACCAAATAAAATTAGGTAATTTACGAAAATCTTAAAGGCTAGCAATAGCAAGCTAGCTTTAAAAGCATAAGATCCCCCTCCCCCCTGCAAATCACTCTCCAAAGCCACGGCTCCCCCAAAACACATGAAAGCGCACAGGCAGACCAGAGGTTAACCAGCAACACGATGAGAGACGGTGTCCTGATATTTCATCCTAACCGTCAGATTGTCCAACCAGAGCTTATTGCGCATGTACACATCAATATTGCGTCAATTTTCTCACACCGAACAACACAATTACTGTATTTGCATTACTGTAAGGGTTGGGGTAGGTGTACGTGTTAATAAATCATAATCTGATGGGTAGCATTTTTTGTTGTCACATTGTGCTACCTACTGTTTCAATGGGAGGAAGCAAAATCTGACAAATCATCAGAACAACAGTGTTGGTGGAGGGTTGAATGAATACAACGCTGTCAGATTACCTCATGTCTCACTCACCGGTGAGTAGGGTTGGGTACCGAACTCGGTACTTTTAAGGGTACATTTTTTTCATGTTTTAAATCATTTCAAATATCAGTATTCAACGTTTTATGTTTAATATATCAAAACATTATTTATGCATTTGTAATTGCAGGTTAAATGCATTCATGTCTTGCATTAAACAAAATACATGTGTGTAAATACATCTAAATGCCACTTCAGATGCAGCTTCTGTGTTGATTTCATTTGCTTGGTAACAGCCCAAATGTCTTATTATTCTAATTCCCTGATTAAATGTAAGAATTTGACTCAAAAGATAATGGACACTTCTAGAAAAAAATGGCTTTATAAAGGTAAAAATGCCCATAAAATGTAAAAATCTGTTTAAACTTATTGGAAAAGATTAATTTCTATCAGTATGAACTGACCACCACACAGAATATGAAGAATATTAAAAACATTATGAGTCAGCTGTCTTCGGCAGTCCTTAAGGTACCAGCACAATAACACACTCAGCAAAATATCGTCTAATTATCGTCATCGATAAAATCCCAGAAAATATCGAGATATTATTTTTTGTCAATATCGCACACCCCTACTGGGCGCATACGCTACAGAGAAAGAAAGAGAGACCCTGTGACATGATGTCACCCCTGCAACTCGTTCAAACAACACACAGGTCAAGCCGAAATGTTATGAAGTGCGGTTACATTTCTAGGGCCATATGGTTTCTGCGAAAACGCGGACGGGATCGTGGAGTCCATTCATAAAAACGTCATTTACTCTATAGCGCGGAACGCCACGGCATTCGACAATTTTGGATGAATAAATCAAAAGTAGCCACTGCCACTTAATCCGAATCGCGATATGAACTAGTGTCTGTGAATGTTAAAATGCAAAAAGACTGTTTAAATATGAATCCTGCATGTTCCGCTTGCCTCTGTATGTATGAATGGCGGAAACGCGTTTTTGTTCACTACACAAATACTGAAGCACGCGTGACGCTCGCGGTGATTTTCGGCCTCTGCGTCTCACTATATGACAGCATGAACACAAAAACTTAATCTCTAGAGCTACCGTGAGAGTCACTTCGCGAGAATTTTACCGTTTGATTTGAGAAAACTAGCATCATCATACTGTATACACACAGAAACTTCATGGCAACCTGTCAAAATAAAAGTACGGTTTAACATGTAACAGAAATATATTACTCTTATATTACTTTTGTACAGTATAATGTACATCTTTAAATATTCAATTTTCTATCAAATTTAAATAAAACAATTAAATGATAAAAATAAATATTAACTTCATCACTTAATTGTAGAAAAAAAATAATACATTATTAAGCCTATTAAAAATGTTTTAAAGGAATATTCACACAATTTTTCTTTCATGTATTAATTTCAACCGTAAATCTCAGTTTGTTTGCCAAAAAATAAAAGGGTTTAAATTTCATTTGATTTAAAATAAATGTTTAATGCCTTCATTTGATTTTCAGAAAAATTAAAACAAGAATTTCTGGGGGAAAAAATAGAAAAGAAAAACTTTGTAGGGCCCTATTGTTCAAAATGTTGAAATTGAGACTTTTGGACTTATTTTTTCACTGAAATAAATGTTTTTGTAATTTCACAGAGTAAAGTACCGAAAAAAGGTACCGTTGGGTACTGGCACCGAAATTCAGGTACCGATACCGGTACCGTACCGGTTAAAATGTGAACGGTACCCAACCCTACCAGTGAGAAAACATTACAGTACAAAGCGCATAAAATTGCAATAACGCCTTCCATTCTCACTCGGTCTGCAATAGCATCATAGAATACGCTGACGACATATGTCTGCGCGAACAGGGCGCGCGGAGGTATGCAAATACATATGTTGACAGGCAGGTAGGACAGCCTATCGTAGTCCTTGGACCAAGGGATATATGATTGGACAAACATTTTATGGTCCTACATTTTCCACAGATGATATAAATACATATAAATGCATTTAGACCACTTAACTTAGTGATTGCTATCGGGATGTGAAGAGACTTTCAACCAGCATAACAAAAGAAAATGTTTTTGAACCAAATGACCTACCCTGCCTTTAAAGGTATAGAACAGGGGTGGCCAATGTCGGTTCTGGAGAGCCACAGTCCTGCAGACTTCAGCTCCAACTCTGATCAAACACACCTGGACAAGCTAATCAAGGTCTAATGGTTACTAGAAAGCAACAGACATGTGAGTTTTTATCAGGGTTGGAGCAAAACTCTGCAGGACTGTGGCTCTCCATGACCCACATTGGCCACCTGTGGTATAGAATAAAAAAAAGCCTGTTTAATTCTAACGATGAGCAAAAGGGTGGAAAAGAATCAGGTAAAGCTAAATTTAGCCACAACAAACCGTAACTTAGATTTAAGAAAATGCTACAAAAGTTCTAAAAATGGGGCAACTTTAACTTATTTTCTTACCTTTTATTCTCAATTTTAGCACAAGCGCCAACCATAGCCCTGGAACTGCAGGTAACAGGCCGAGTACCAGAATTTGCCATCCAACAGTCCGAGGCAGCTCTGTCTAGTTCATTAGAAGCAGTGTAAATAATTCACACTGAGAAGGAGAGAGACACAAAGAGCGCTACGGTGAAACCTGCACTGTCAGGCTGAACGTAATGAACACTGTAAGTTTTAAAATTGTTATGGGGAACATTTTTTCCTTTTTCGATGACTTTAGGAAAGTTTAATTGATGGACTTTTTCCCTCAAAAAACCTCTGAAGTTAATTTATTACTTGTATAAACCCCCAAAACCCCGCACACACCTGGACGGTTGCAAGCAGGTGCATGGCATACAGACAATATTAATGCCTGGAGAGAGTCGTAAGACTAAACCTGAATGAATATAGGACATTTCACAAGCTACGGCAACATGTGGGACTTCTATCATTTCTAGACCATAAAAAAGCTGCAATAGATTAATGGTAAGAAGCACACAGTTACAGAACCTGCTTACTATGCTAAAGCTGGAGAAAATGCTCCCAAAAGACCCTAGCCTTCAAATGTTTTGTTGAAAAGGACTAAAAAGAGACTTTACTCTGGACTGTCCAAGCAATTCTGCCTATTGCCATATGAAATGCATTACGCTCCATAAACAGAAAAAAGACTTACTGCAGTGCACAATGGACCAAATATGGGCCAGAAACCCAAGGAGAAGAGGAGTTGGTAAATAACGTATTAAAAAGTCAAATCCTTTGTGCATTCTTACTTGAGCAAACACCTCGGATAAAACCGGCAAATGTTTGGATGGACCGAATGGCCTCAAAAAGGTGTCAGGTGCTGATATGGTAATACTTAAAACAGATTAGCATTAAAATGAACTATGTTCTGAATTTAATGAGTTTTAATTTATTCAAATGAGTTTGAAGGATTCCGCCTTTGCATTGAATACAAATAGAACAGTTCAACTTCAGATTATTAAACTTTAAACTCATATCCGTAATGGAGAGTATCAGTTGTTAGTAGATAATTACCATAGTAAGCATGACTATAACTACTGCCTAAGCTTCAGATCCCAAACATGAAATATTAAACTTCATCATAAAACTCGCACTGCACCGTTTTTGCTATAGACATTAATGGCAAATCATCCGGCTTGTTGTTGGCCTGCTATTACTCCAAGTGATTGGAATAATGACATTTCCAATTGCATTTCTCCAAAACAAGATGTTTGACGTTCCATCCAATAGCACTGGAGAACTTAAAACACTTTTCAAAAAGGCCATGTTTATATATTTAATATTTTACTGGCTTCCTAATGCAGCAGCACGTAGGGTCCTCAGACTGTTGTTTCTGGCATTCATCTAATATTAAAACTAATTTCACAATCCAATGAATTTTAGATTACTTTGTCAACTCTGAAATGAAGTCCAGTATGATTATAATCTTTGCATCACCAAATAAACACGACATTAATGTTCAGCAAACGTTTGCACATCCTGTGTAACCTACAGAGAATGCAGTCACTTACTACTGTTGTGCTAGCAAACGTACTAGAGGCTCAGAGTTCATTTACCCTGCCATATGAGTATTTTCAACACTCGGTACGTCACCAGATCAATTTCAGGGTAGAGCTGTCAGCGTAGTGGAAGGTTAAAGCGAGTCAAACTGAAGGGCTACTGCACACAGTACAGTAATTACACAGGAACTTCTGCAAGTGCTGCCATTAGTAAACGGCAGTTAAGGATAAAAATATAATACAAGCACGTATATACACATGCAAACATTTCAAGCTATGCAAGCACTTCAGCAATTCATAACACAAAATTAAGCATTTGCATAGACTATATTCCTGGACAAAGAGTCACAGAGAAGAAAAATAAAAAAACAGATTCTCAATTACAGTTAAACTCGAATATTGCCCATATAATACTTGGGCCTCATATACAGGCTGTTGATAGGGTTTGGATGTAAACTCTACAGGAGCAGGACTTAGCTTGCACCCCTGAACGACCTATATTACTTTAGTACCATTAGAAAGAATAATTAATATTTTCATTAGTTTTTATTTTCAGATGTGTTGTTTTTATTTTAGTTTTTTTTTTAAGTTAATAATTAAGTAATTTTGTTGTTTGTCATCTTTATTCGTTTTTTTTAATATTTCTTAAATGTCTATATAGTTTTTATTTCAGTTTTAGTTATTTTGGTACATCAAGTTAAACTAAGTAAAAATGAGAACTGTTACCTTGACAACTAGCTAAAATAAAATAAGCTGAGGGCTTTTTTCCTTTTAATTTTATTTCAGTTTATTTCAAGTGGCCCTGTGAAGGACAACACACTGCTAAGTGTGCATCCTAAAAATAAAACACTACTTCTGTTCCATGTTAAATTTCAGTTTCAACATCAGCATTTACAGAAGAAACAGGAACCTAACAAACTAAGAATCAAACTCTATAAATAATTGATTATTGCTACGAAGCAGTATTTGAGCTTCCTTATGGCCGTAATAAAAATGCTTCATTTCCTAATGGTTTCCTGGAAAATTTGATTGACAAACTAGCACCAGTAACCCCAGAACAGCCATTAAAAACTGAAGGAAAAAACACTTACCAGCTACAGTTCATCAGAAGTAGCTGATGTGAGGAATCTATTTTTGAAATGCTGTTTAACAGCAAATACTAGGGAACTTACATAGTGTCTTAATAGACAGCAACTCTGCATGTCACACAAACAGCAATTCTCACACAAAGTGCACAAGAGACTGGACTCACAATTGATTTCAATAGGCTAGATATTGGAGTTAGGATGTTGCTAACAACGCAATATAGCACACAAAAATATTCAAGCAAAACAGCCCATTCTCAACTAAGCATTGTATAAATAATATTTAAGATTATTTTTTGGTGCACACCATCTTGGATAAATTTTTTTCCACCGAGCACAATGTATTGGCTTCTACATGAAAATAAATGCAATGCTTCATTAAAATTGAGCCGAAATGAGCATGTATATAATGCCTTAAAATGCTGCCTGCAGAGAAACCAAACCAACCATGTATATTTTGCATTCAACCAGCCTCCATTGCTCATTAGATTACATAACCACTGCCAGATGTGCGAACAAAATGATCCTGTTCTTACTTCAAAAATAATTACAGATATTTACACTCTCCAGTGTAAACATCTCCCATTATATATTATTAAAGATAAAGCACTTTGTACAATTGTCTTTCTAATGAGTTTGTTAAAGGATCTTAACCGGTTATAAATCATTAGTCTCAAAAGGCATTTTGTCTTGGATTGCCTCTGGAAGACAAAATAAGCTATTCTGTTTGGTCAGGAGAAAGTCCAATGGTTAAAATACCATCCGTGGACCAAAATATGAGGTCAGTTGTTGTTCTAACTGATTAACTGATCAGTTTAGCCAATGGAACAATCAAAGGTTTTCTCGGTTCGATGTAGTGAGAATACTCATGTGGGTCATGTGATGCCTGCTTGGAGTCCTCAACTTCTTCTCATGACTAAAGAGTTGAATCAGCAAGAAAGATCAGCAGATGCCCGGATTGACCATTCAGTATAGAGGATGTGATCACACACAAGCCCACATGGAATCTGCACCCACGGAATTCTGCGGAAATTTCAGCAGAAACTCTGCTACAGATTTTTCAGCAGAAGGAACTTCTGACAAGTTCTACACATCCCATGTTTACTAAATACTTAAGCTAAATTGATTATGCTTCACATTAGGGCTGTGCGATTATTCGGAATCGTCATAAAATCGCGATTTAACCGTCTGTGGTGCGTATTTTTTCCGTGCCCATGTTAACGGATCAGAGCGTTCACACTGCAAGCGATTGCGGTCCGGTAGTGCGCTCCAGGAGCAGTCCATCTGCAGCAGTCATGCTGCGATCGTTTCTGCACGGAATCTATTTCTGCTGTGCTGCACGCGCTGAATTAAAATGACCGCATTATTTCGCGGTAAAAATTAACATGGATTGACACGGAAATGTAGTAATTACACGATAAATGTATATAATTAAAGTCTACTGTTTCACAGTCAACACGTGGCTTTTGGCTAGATTTAAAACAAGGAAAAGTGCACTTAAAAGTGCACTTGTTAGGTAAACAAGGCAATAATAGATGGCACTCGTGGTGGTAGGAAAACAAAGTTATATTTATTGAGTTTAAACGTGAATGTCTATGAAAGATTGTATTACTGTACTGTGATAAAAGAGAATCACAATGCTGAAAAAGCATTTTCAGAAACAACGTTTGGATTTGAAATCAAAATATTGGATAAACGTTGTGTTTGTGGTAAACAGCTACGGATCAGGAGCGGACTGTCCTGTGCGAAAGCAAAATGAGTCCGTGCTGCTTCTGCACCGCATACACATACTGTATACGCACTGCAGATGGAGTACGTGTGAACTTGGCGCAACAAATCTAGTTCAACATCTGAGGCAACGCCACAAAGAGCTCTATGACCAATGCATGGCAAAAAAAATCCCTGGACACGGGATTTTTTATTTTTTTCTGCCATATGTCTATTCTAGAGACATTTTGTTACACCTTTACTTAGTGATTATTTTGCCTTATGTCTGTTCTAGAGACATGTTACAGCTTTTTGATAAAGCTCTAATTGGTTTTCTTTTGGAAAAATGTTTCAAATTCACACTGAATGCTTTTATGACTGTAAAGCATGTCTGTGTGGGTCAAAATCGTGATTAAAATCGAAATCGCAAAATTGACCAAAGAAATCGCGATAGGTTTTTTTTGTCCATATCGCACAGCCCTACTTCACATTACCAACAAGCTCTATTTAAAACATTTTATATTTAAATTCTTGTCACAGAATTCCTCAGATTTCCCAAAACCAATACAGAAAATGCAAAAAAGTCTGAACCTATAGTCAAACGAGCCTATTGCACCTTTTCCACCAATATGGAGCCAGACTGTCATTGTCCAACCAACAAATGTCTCATTCCTATATACCTCACATTGTGCAAAGCCCCAGATGCTTTATTTTCACCAGGCTGTCTAAAACAAAATTAATTTATTAACAAATATCACAAGTAAACGGACTGCTACAAATCATTATAACTTCGGGTGACAGACAGGCTAGAAAGATAGAGATGGTGGATAAAAAACAAAAGAGGAAACCGTCTGCGGAACAAAAGAAGGCTTAAGGCAAGAAGTAGGACCCGTGTAAATATCGGATCAGCTTTCCAGCGCTGGAGAGAACTCAAGGAGCGGAAGACCTGCGATCGGACGCCGAGGTTGCTTTGTTTCTTCTCGATAGGTGAGTAACACCGTGTCTGCGCTGCAACAGCTAAAGTCTGTCTAGTACACTGGACGCGACAAAGCGACCGTTGAAAATCATTTGAAATTTGTGTCAATACGTCATGAATAGAACGCAGCAGCAGTTTTGCTTTGTTTCACAGAACTAATCGTTGCCTGGGTTGCGTACGTATGTGTGGGGTGTAGCTATCAAAAAAGGGGCGAGACACTTTTGGGGTAGGGGCGTGTTTGTTTTAGTGATTTCAAATGTCAACATTGGCTACCTGAAATCGCTTACCCCACCTTTAACTTAGCAAAAAAAGTGGGCTGGTTCAAAGATGATTCAAGTATTAAAATCAGCAGGACACTTTTGGGGTAGGGGCGTGTTTGTTTTAGTGATTTCAAATGTCAACATTGGCTACCAGAAATCGCTTACCCCACCTTTAACTTAGCAAAAAAGTGGGCTGGTTCAAAGATGATTCAAGTATTAAAATCAGCAGGCCACTAAATAATAAAGAGCCAATAACAAATCGACCAATACTAGTCGTTTTACCTGATGCTGTCATGTTAGCTGATAATGCTGGAGTAATTATGCTGAAAATTCAGCTTTGCATCACAGAAATAAATTATAGAAATAGTTTCTGTATTTTTGGTCAAATAAATGCAGCCTTGATGAACAGAAGACTTCTTTACAACACATTAAAAATCTTACTGATCCCAAACTTTTGAACAGCAGTGTGTGTGTGTGCGCACGCGCGCGTGTGTATATACATAAATAGGCTATAAATATTATTAGTAATAGCATCAACTGATTACCAGTTTATCTCTGGTGTTTCACTACATAGGATGAGCTTAACAGCAATACAGATCTTTATAAAACACATCAAATAAGAAAATCTGGAACTTCAGGGGTCAATAAATTACATTCATTTCATGCATCCCCATCCATGCATTTCATAAGGAAAACAGTAGTATTATACAGTGTGCTGGGAAACATCACACAATCACAGAACAATTGGGCACCTGCTCAGAAACACTCACTTGTTCCTCAGCACCTGCCAGGCCGCTTCGATATCAGCGTATAGGTTCTTCTCGGACGGTTTCCCGGTACTGACCCCATAACCCGAGTAATCATAGGAGAACACGTTACAGTTGATCCTGGAGCCGAGGCCGATGTAGAAGCTGCACATCTGGCCCAGATCCACGGCGTTGCCGTGAGAGAACAGCAGCGTGTAGCGGCTAGCGGGCGCGCAGCGGACGAACATGCAGCCGACCCGGTTCCCGCGGCTGGTTCGGGTCACCAGCACCTCCACGGCGTCCAGCTCGCGTTGGGAGTACTGCCAGTCGGCGCGCTCGGTGAGATGCAGGCTGGTCGCGCCGCTTGCATCCGTGTGGATGGAGTACGTGGGCTCGGGCGGCAGGAACGCCAGTTTGGCCGCGATGCGACTCGGACAGGGCGGGCAGCAGAAGAGCCAGCACAACTCGCCGAGGGAGAAGCTGTTCATCCTCGGGCCTTGCTCGGGCATGGAGAGCGGTGGATACCGGGTGAGAGTCGGGGGTGTTACGAGTAGCGAGAGAATTCACGAAAGGTGTCGAGGATGCTAAAGCCGTGCTAATTGGTTTCGGTTTGGTAGCGGTTTAACGGATCGGTCACTAGCACTTGGTTTTTGACATTTTTAAAAATATATACGTTCCAATGCACCGCTCGTCCGTCTCGATCATGGGTTGAAAATGTCTAAAAATCGATCATTTACACTACACAATCAGCATCAAGCTAGCCGTTCACATTCAATGTAAGCTGCCATTGCTCCTGCTAAGAATGCCCAAATATGGGATATTTCCGGTCGTGGCGGATATCCGGCTCCTGCTGGCGACGGCGACGTCACGAGCCTTTTCGGATCGTGCTTCTTTCAAAGTCACCAAAACTGTGAAGCAAAGAAACTCAACAATGGGAAACGTGTCTGTTCGCAATATTAAACAAATAAAAACTTTAAAATATTTCAGCTTCTTCTTTGTGTATTCCAGCACTGCACACTCTGGATATTCACTCAATCAACTTCATTATGTGCGTGCTTAATGTTTTTTTTTTACGGTATTCAAGGAGTTAGGAAAGTAATTTCGTGCATTTAAGCAGAAGCCTTTAGATCAAAATTTTTTTATGATCAGAAGAAACACGGGTTCGACAAAATAATCTGGCCAGAGCTGGGTAGTAACTGATTACATGTAATCTAGATTATGTAATCAGATTCCAAAAATTAAGCACCTGTAACTAGATTAAATTAGCTACATTTTAAAATACTCATAATCAGACAGTTACTTTTTTATTGATTACATGATTTACGTTATTCACATGATAGCAATTACTTATAATTGATTGATTCTCCGTAATTCCTCTTTTTCATCTTTTAAATGTTTCTTTCTCAAATAGCCTGCTTATATGTACTCAGAAAGTCTTCCAGTTTTGTGGACATTCACACAGAGATCAGTCATTAGTCAGGTGGCTATAATTACAAAGACAACTGAGAGGCCACACAGCATTTGACCACTGGATTTACAGAAATCATTTCAATTTTAAGAAGCGTTTTCTCAACATTTCAACATTGCATCAACTACTGATGAAAAACATTAATGTTTATTTGAATTATCACTCAGTGGGTTATTTAACCAAGTATTACTGTCTTGGGAAGACTTGTATTTCAAACACATTAAAATGCACAAATTCACGTTATTTCTTATTAACATTTAAAGGGATAGTTCATCCAAAAATGAAAATTTGATGTTTATCTGCTTACCCCCAGGGCATCCAAGATGTAGGTGACTTTGTTTCTTCAGTAGAACACATATGATGATTTTTAACTTTAACCGTTGCAGTCTATCATATCTAAACATCAAATTTTCATTTTTGGGTGAACTATCCCTTTAATGTAGTGATTCAAAACCTCTTTCACCCAATATATTTACTTGAACTATACCCCTGGGATTTTAAGGTAACAAGTTCATAATTAAGTAACACATTTGCATGTTCACGGTTCTCTGACGTTGATTAAGTCTAAACATGACATGCAGGTAAACAAATTAAATATGTCATTTTTTTTTAGTAAGTGTTTTATTTTGATTCATGTTATTTTAAAAGGATTTATTTTAATTTTAAATTTTTATGATTTAATTAATTATTGGCTTTTCATTAAACTCACGAACCCCCTGCAGTTCCTTCACAAACTCCAGCTTGGTAAACCTTGACGTAATGTTTAATGCACTTTATGTTGTTAAAAACAATGAATGGAATATATTTTCTTTGCATTTTTATATCCCTATGGTACAAGATTATCCCATTTAAATCAATGTGATAAATGAGTTAGGTCAAAAGTAATCTAAAAGTAATCAAAAAGTAGTCTGATTATATTCCCTAAAATGTGTAGTGTAATGTAATGGATTACGTTACTGACTACAATTTTTGTCATGTAATTTGGAATCAGTAACAAATCACAATTTTCAAGTAATCTACCCAGCTCTGAATACGGACAGCCGGGAAATAGGCAGTATTTCTTTATTACCACCATTTGCCTTTAGCTTCCAGCTTCTTAGATTCATTCAGTACAACATTTGAATAGTCTCCAGCTGAACGTTGATTTAGAGAAGGTGGAGGATGAAATCTGCTTCTCAGTCTTCTCTCCAAAACTGCCCACAATGGTTTGACAATAATGAAGCCGGGTGATTGTCAGGTGATTTATCTGGACATGGCAGTTCATCTTGGTGCTGCAAATGTCCAGGTTTTATGATCATGACACCATCTTTTTTGCTTTTTAGCTCTGGTGTCTGTGACTAAAGTTTTTGCAGTTACAGTTCTTTCACAGACGTTGACTTTGGATTGTCTGGACACAGTGTTCAACAGTCCCTGTCATTCACTTTCGATTTTCACTCAGTATTCTTCTTTGCTGATAAAGTTTTATTATGCATTGTGCACACAGTCATAATCGGAAAGACAGATGTTCTTAAAACACCAAAATTGGACTGTTAAGGTTATAGATGCTGCTGCTAAACAGATTTTCATGATTTGCCCTTTTTGGAAGTCTGACATGTCATCCATTTCACGGAGTGCTTGTACTAAACACTGCTGAACATAACTTATACCACACTGATATTCAACCTAGAGAACATAGACAATGAAAAGATATAGATAAAAAATAATCGCCACATTTGTTTTTTCACTGTAGCCTACACAAATGATACTAACCCCTATAGGTTAATAACCATGGGTGGTCACATTATTTTGCCCAACCACTATATTAATCATGAGTCCAGGAAAAAAAAGATACAGTTGACTTTTTGCGACAACATGCCCCAGTGAAACTCAACACAAGGTTTTGAGACAACATGCCCCAGTGAAACTCAACACAAGGTTTTGTGACAACATGCCCTACTGAAACTCAACACAAGGTTTTGTGACCACATGCCCCACTGAAACTCAACACAAGGTTTTGTGACAACATGCCCCACTGAAACTCAACACAAGGTTTTGTGACAACATGCCGCAGTGAAACTCAACACAACAATTCATAATACACACACACACACACACACACACACAATTTGTTCATATTTATAAAATAAGATAATATAATATATTAAAAAAAAAACATGAAAAATTCTGTTAACATCTTACTTCATCATAGTTGACTCGGTAACAATTTAGATTAGGGAACACATATTCACTATTAAGAGTTTTCCCTCAATAAATTCTTTAACTTATTAATACTAATAAAAACGAATTAATAGTAAGTAGGTATAGTATATTATAGTATAACCCTATTGGATAGGGTTAAACCACTTATTTAAAGACTCCCAAATTCCAGAAAACATAATATTAATTGCCTTGATAACACGACGCAGTGCATATGGTGGTGGAGATACAGCATGTGGGTGAAGCCACACTGAACGAATCACAGTGAGACCTACTCTTTTGACCACAGGTCTGTTTTTTCCATAAATAATGAAAGTTATGCACAGAAAAAATGGGTGCTCCTTATCTCCTCAAAAATATAAAACGCAGATGGAGCCAGAGCAATCAGCACCCAGTGCATTTCCCATGCATCCACACTTCTTCTGAGCAGGTCCCACAGTGCATTTCTACATCCATCGAGCACATTATTACTATCTAGGAAATGTGCTTCATCCTCTAGTGTATGATAAATCCATTCCACCCTGGACTCCATATGCTTTTTACTGATTAGGTGAGAATATGAGGAATGTTAAGCCAGCCTCTCTCTCTCTCTTTCACTCCCCCATTCCATTCAGGACATTCCCAAGAGTAATATTCTGATGTTTATGAGCCTAAAATGTCTTCAAAGTGTCGTAGTTATAAATTTCTGTCACATTATGACAGATTTCCCCACTGAAATCTGATTAATGAAAAACTGCTAGTTTACAAATATCACAGGAAATGTGAAAGACTCAGAACAAAGTTACATGCTGAAACCTCTGGGTTTGGTGTCCTATTTCCTTCATTGTTATGTGAAATCAACAAAATGTATGTTTCAAATATGTGAGAATATTATTAGCACAAGGACTTCATTTCAGTAACCACAATAGCATACATTCAGACAAGAGTGAATGCTAACACTATTCACTATTAACTAGTTTCTTATTAGCATGCATATTACTAGCATATTGGCTGTTTAGTAGTACTTACAAAGCACATATTAATTCCTTATTCTGCATGACCGTATTCTAGATCCCTTAAGCACAGCAATTGAACTGCTTAAAACCTGTTGGTGGATTATTTAAAATGATTTAATTAAAGGAATAGTTCATTCAAAAATGAAAATTTGCTGAAAATATACTCACCATCAGGCCATCCAAGATGTAGATGAGTTTGTTTCTTCATCAGAACAGATTTGAAGAAATGTATAGCATTCCATCACTTGCTCACTAATGGATCCTCTGCAGTGAATGGGTGCCGTCAGAATGAGAGTCCAAACGGCTGATAAAAACATCACAAGGATCCATAAGTAATCCTCAACACTGCAGTCCATCAATTAATGTCTGGTGAAGTGTAAAGCTGCACATTTGTAAGAAACAAATACTTCATTAAGGAGTTAACTGATGGACTGGAGTGGTGTGGATTACTTGTGGATTATTGTGATGTTTTTATCAGCTGTTTGGACTC
>NW_015551075.1:1175559-1177520 GCF_001515605.1 Sinocyclocheilus anshuiensis | reverse complement strand
AAGCAATCCACACCACTCCAGTCCATCAATTAACATCTTGTGAAGTGAAAAGCTGCGTGTTTGTGAGGAACAAATCCATCATTAACACATCTTAAATTTAAACTGTTTCTTCTGGCCAACATATGAATCCATAACCCATAATAACACTTCCTCCAGTGATTAAATCCATTCTCTGTTGTCACATCACAGTTCATGACATATTTGTTTAGAACTGTTTTACACTATTTTCATTTATAAATGGTGCTTGATCTGTGCATATTTCTCTCCTCATTCAGACGAGACTACTTTTTCACTGGAGAAGGCAATATCATGGAAAAAGAACAACTTTGAAGTTAAAAACGGCTTAATTATGGATTTGTTTCTTACAAACATGCAGCTTTTTGTTTCACATAACATTAATTGATGTACTGGAGTGGTGTGGATTACTTGTGGATTATTGTGATGTTTTTATCAGCTGTTTGGACTCTCATTCTGACGGCACCCATTCAGGATCCATTGGTGAGCAAGTGATGTAATGCTACATTTATCCAAATCTGTTCTGATGAAGAAAGAAACTCATTTACTTCTTGGATGGGCTGACGGTGAGTATTTTTGGCTGAACTATTCCTTTAATTAAATCATTTGAAATAATCCACTAACAGGTTAAATTGCTGTGCTTAAACCACTTATTTAAAGACTCCCGAATTCCAGAAAACATAATCTTCATTGCATTGATAACACAGCGTGGTGCATATGGTGATGGAGATACAGCATGTGGGTGAAGCCACGCTGAACGAAGCACACAGTGAGACCTGCTCTTTTGACCACAGGTCTGTTTTTTCCATAAATAATGAGAGTTATGCACAAGAAAAATGGGTGCACCTTATCTCCTCGAAAATATAAAACGCAGATGGAGCCAGAGCAATCAGCACCCAGTGCATTTCCCATGCAGCCACACTTCTTCTGAGCAGGTCCAACAGTGCATTTCTACATCCAACGAGCACATTATTACTATCTAGGAAATGTGCTTCATCCTCTAGTGTATGATAAATCCATTCCACCCTGGACTCCATATGCTTTTTACTGATTAGGTGAGAATATGAGGAATGTTAAGCCAGCCTCTCTCTCTCTCTTTCACTCCCCCATTCCATTCAGGACATTCCCAAGAGTAATATTCTGATGTTTATGAGCCTACAAAGTGTCGAAAGTGTCGTAGTTATAAATTTCTGTCACATTATGACAGATTTCCCCACTGAAATCTGATACTGCTAGTTCTGCTAGTTTACAAATATCACAGGAAATGTGAAAGACTCAGAACAAAGTTACATGCTGAAACCTCTGGGTTTGGTGTCCTATTTCCTTCATTGTTATGTGAAATCAACAAAATGTATGTTTCGAATATGTGAGAATATTATTAGCACAAGGACTTCATTTCAGTAACCACAATAGCATACATTCAGACAAGAGTGAATGCTAACACTATTAACTAGTAACTAGTTTCTTATTAGCATGCATATTACTAGCATATTGGCTGTTTAGTAGTACTTACAAATTAATTCCTAATGTCTTTTTCTGTGGACCTTAATCCACCCAATACCTAAACTTAACAACTACCTTACTAACCATTAATATACAGCAAATTAGGAGTTTATTGAGGCAAAAGTCAGTGAAAATCATTCCCCAAGCTGAAGTGTGACCTATTAACTGAATACATTTGCTTAAAAATAAATGGATCCTCTGCAGTGAATGGGTGCCGTCAGAATGAGAGTCCAAACGGCTGATAAAAACATCACAAGGATCCATAAGTAATCCTCAACACTGCAGTCCATCAATTAATGTCTGGTGAAGTGTAAAGCTGCACATTTGTAAGAAACAAATACTTCATTAAGGAGTTAACTGATGGACTGGAGTGGTGTGGATTACTTGTGGATTATTGTGATGTTTTTATCAGCTGTTTGGACTCTCATTCTGACGGCACCCAT
>NW_015551075.1:1160039-1174329 GCF_001515605.1 Sinocyclocheilus anshuiensis | reverse complement strand
ATCCAAGATGTCCAAGATGTAGATGAGTTTGTTTCTTCATCAGAACAGATTTGAAGAAATGTATAGCATTCCTCACTAATGACTAATGGATCCTCTGCAGTGAATGGGTGCCGTCAGAATGAGAGTCCAAACGGCTGATAAAAACATCACAAGGATCCATAAGTAATCCTCAACACTGCAGTCCATCAATTAATGTCTGGTGAAGTGTAAAGCTGCACATTTGTAAGAAACAAATACTTCATTAAGGAGTTAACTGATGGACTGGAGTGGTGTGTGTGGATTATGGATTATTGTGATGTTTTTATCAGCTGTTTGGACTCTCATTCTGACGGCACCCATTCACGATCCATTGCTCTGTTCTGATGAAGAAACAAACTCATTTACATCTTGGATGGCCTGATGGTGAGTTCATTTTCAGCTAATTTACTTTTTGGGGTGAACTTTTTCTTCAATAGAATCAGAATGGTGTGAAATCCTAACAAATGCATTATGCACTTTTCATTAATTATCTGTTTTCTCACGGTACATTCATTGATAAAATTGGCCTGTTATGTGGCATGCCATCACAAAATACACAATGTGCATTCAACAGCTGTACTCTCTGAATTTTGTAATATATTTCAAAAGCATGCAAAGCAATTTCCTCAAATAGTTGTGATACCAGACGTTGTCTGTAAGTCCTTCAAAACACATAGTTGATAAAACACCAAAGTCTTTTCAGCTGTTGGTTGTGAAATGGAGTTTTGTGTCTGCAGGGCTGTACATGTGTCTAAATGAAAGAGCAGTGCAGCTTGATTCTGGGCATTGACTCCTCTGATCTCAGGAGACCTGAGCACATCACACTCAGGTTTTGAACCAATATTATCAGGATCATTTGAACCTCACAGGATTGGGTTTTAGTGTCCCAGACAGCAGCGTTGTGAGAGCTGGAAGCTTGCAGATCAAAAACAGGCAAAACAACTATATTACACTTCAGTCATAACATGCATTTTCCTGCAACAATCACTACAGGTAATTTCATTCACTGCCACACTCAAGTATCTCATTTTATGAAAATTGGGTCCATAATGTCGGAAAATAGGGAACATGAAAAAATATAACCACTCAGATCCTGAAAAAACAAAACAAAAAAACAATGAGAATAATATTGAAGTAAAAACAGGTAATGTTTTGATTTCATTAATTCTTGTTTATATGGATATGGCCTGATGGGGAGTATATTTTTCAGCAAATAAATACATAAATAATATATATAAATAAGTATAACGTATATAAACATATATAAATAAGCATAATGAAAGCATAATAAAATATTATTATTTTTTAATTATTCTCAGTTAGCTTAATGCAGTACACGTAGCAAGGGTTTTTACCGATAGAATAGAAAAAGAATAGAGCAAGCTAGTGTTAGAGGTCATTTTTGCTTTTGTTAATTGTATAATAAATGAAAAGAAAATAGATAGAACACAAAAAGATTAGAAAGCAAGTGTTAGTTTTTTTTATTTTATTTTTAAAGAAAACAAGCAGCACATGAATAAAGAGCAAGTCTAAAAGGGACAAGTGTTTTTTTTTTTTTTAAGAATATAATTAGAATAGAGAGTGCTAGAGTTAGAGGGTCAAATAAAGATGGTGTTTTTAGCCGATTCTTGAAGAAGGACATTTAATTTAAAAGTGATTTTGTACTTCTTTGGGATGGCACAATAAAGCAACGTTCACTTGCACAAGCAGTTCTGTCTTGGCAAGGTTGAGTTGAAGGTGATGGTCCTTCATCCAGCAAGAAATGTCTGTTAGACAAGCTGAGATGCGAGTAGCTACCATAGCAGTGGTATGAAAAGCCATGTTTCTGAATGACAGAACCTAGTGATGACATGCAGACAGAGAAGAGAAGTGGTCCAAGAACTGAGCCCTGAGGCACCCCAGCCTGTCTAAATGTTGAGGGAAAAACACCAGAGTGAAAGGATATGTTAATGATGTGAGTGAGTGCAGGTACAACTACAGGAGAAATGGCTTGAAGGAGATGAGATGGAATAGGATCAAGCAGACAAGTAGTAGGATGATTAGAAAGGATGAGTTTGGAGACTTCTGACTCAGAGAGTGAAGAGAAGGATGTGAATGTGTGTATGTTTGCCGGTAAGATGTGCTTGACAAATTGTGGTGTGGAAAATTGTGCACTGATGTTTTGAATTTTATTAATGAAAAACATGGCAAAGTTGTCAGCTATTAGAGTTGATGCAAGAGGGGGAGGAGGAGGACAAAGGAGCGAGGAAAATGTTTTAAAGAGCATACAAGAGTTATATATATATGAAATGAACCATAATGAAAGCATAATTAAAGATTATCTTCTCCTTTTTCTAAAAGTTACATTATTAAATTATATGTCACGCAATTGCAATTAAAAATTCACATTAAAATACATTTTACAAATTAAGTAAATATGTGAGTATATGATGGGTAACAAGTAAACAAAAACATTTGATTCAATAATCTTATTCTTACAATACAATCAATCCAAAAAATCAGCATAATTTTCTTTATGCAAAAGAAAATGTTTGTGAGATTCACTCAAATGAATGTTGTCTTTCTATGATGCACTGTCTGCAGCTGGATTTACGCATAAAAATCATCATGAGATGTTACGGCTGTTGGTTTGAGATAAACAAAGTAACGTTGTTTAATGTCTGGACCGTGAGAGAAACTTTTAAATAAATGTTACACAATGAAAATAAAAATAAATCAGGATGAAAATCTTCCCCGCTGCTGCAGCTCTCAAATGACATTTACGAAACACTGATGGTGTTTGGCATCGGTGACGTCAAACCTTGTGCAACGTGTCTAAATTCAACTTCGATTTGTGAGCTTTACAAGACACGAGGGTGAGCAGATAATGACAGAACTATTCCGGTAAACTGCCATTGTTTGCCTAAGTCATAACATCAGCATACATGGGATAATGCAGACAATGGTTTTTTAATCAGGAGCTAATGACACACCAATGTGCAGGAGAATAACATTTAGGGGAAATAAACATAGTGATGTCACAGGACTGTTTTTCCTGTTACTTTCCCACCATGCATCACCCCCTTGCCTCATTGCTCCTGCCTGGGCATTCCCACAGTATCCCAGCAGGATCTGAAGTTTTGGCCACAAACTCTACAACAATATCCGGATCACTCATCGCAGTACATTGGGAATGTTCTCTTTGCTCACTATGCGACCTCCCTCATACACTAATAGAACGAGACAGTGGCGAAATTCTCCAGATGGTGCCATAAAAAAGGCTTTACTCAAATGGAGAGCAACTGACTGGAAGCTTATGTTAGCAACGTCTGGAATGCTCTGGGTTTTGTTTTCTGTATCTGTTACGGCTGATTTTTACCAGGTTAGCTTGGCTAGAGAGCTGGCCAATCACATCATGCCCTACACTGATGCAATGTGTCCGGAAACATGACTTCTAGCATTTGATATGGTCATGGAAGTACCATTAGATGGCTTTGGAATGCCGTCTGAACACAATAATAACAACATTATTTAAATAAAAAGTGAGCAATCCCCTACCCAGGATTGGGTTGTTAGATTTGAAAGCATCGTGGGCTGCGGTTTGGGGGAACTGAAAGCAGAAATGTTTGCAGATTTGGTGTGCTAATGTTTAGGGTTTGCATACACTTACAGTCAATGGGATGGTGGGAAAAGTAACAATATTTGTAGATTTCAGCAACTGCGTAGACTAAGATTTGAAAGTCAGGCAAGAAGTTGGGTGTTGTTTCCAAAAATGTCTTTAGACTACAGTAACACGTTATAATTGTAATAAAAAACAACAGTATTTACATAATAATACCTTGAGCTCTTTTTTAAAGTTTCTTTTACGATCGCATAAACCAACAAATGTGGGCAGAAAAAGAAAAGAACCAAAATCATAGAAAAGAAGACAAATTACGAATATGTCAAAACTTAAATTTTCTTGTCTCACGTTCAGAGAAAAAAGGGGATGGATTTATTGTTTGTTACACCATCACACCGCATTCAAAGTAAAGAAACATTTTCAGGGGGCAGCTGCCCTCTCTTTGAATGGTTTGAAGGCAGAGGAGGTTGTCAAAATATCTTCAGCGACGTGTCCATCACAGCTTCGCCTCAGGTCCTCAGAGTAATTGATGTCTTCTTAAGAGTTTTAGCTGTAAACATTGTGGAGGAACCTCAAGGAAATTTCGCCCAAAGGGAGCTTCTCGTAGCTAATGATCACCAATGCCAGTTTCACTTTGGAAAGTAAAGAATGTCAACCTACATTCAAGAGGAACCAGAAACCATCTCACATTACACACATGGAGATTACATGCAACTTAATTGAGGTCCTGGGGAGATTCTGGGAATCTTATCAGACCCAAGATTGAGCTTGTTCCCCTCTAATGAAGTTGGGAGAATGTCAACCTACATTCAAGAGGAACCAGAAACCATCTCACATTACACACATGGAGATTACATGAAACTTAATTGAGGTCCTGGGGAGATTCTGGGAATCTTATCAGACCCAAGATTGAGCTTGTTCCCCTCTAATGAAGTTTCTGACTTCCCAAAGCTAGAGTCAATGCACTGGAGAACAAATGACAGGATTCAGTGTGTTTGATTTTTCATGGGCCTTCATGATGAGGAAAAAAAAACAAACAAAAAAAAACCGTATAGCATCACTTTGTTGCTTTAGAGTTTGCCCAAAAGAGGAAGGCAGCATAATTTAATACTGAACATATAGTTACAAACTTCGTATGTAGGAAGCTGACTATGTTTTGGAACAGAGACACTAAAAAGTGAATGTTTCCATACATACTCAAACTGAGAGAAAGTATTGCACAGCGGGATGGGTTGTTGTTTTAGGGGCCTTGGAAATTTCTGAGAAATCAGAAAGAAAAGAAACATCTCTGAACATATGCCATGTATCAGGACAGGCACAGCTGTTTAAAACTCAATACGTTTTTGACACAAATAAAAATGTTTAAAGAGACGTGTACAGCATTTTTTTACAGATGAGAAAGAATGAATTGCAAAATATCACACTGAACTTGAGACCTTTTCCCCATTTTTTATGCTGCTTTGGCAAGAAAATCTGGAGAAATCTGTGGTATAGATTTTAAAGAGGTCATATGATGCTGCTAAAAAGAACATTTGAGACTTTAGTCTTTGCAACTTTACAGATCTTCTTTATGCACGAAGAGCTTGTAACACTTCAAAGAGAAAGGAAAAATTGAAATCGCCTCATATGACCCCTTTAAACATGAACTCAAAAATATTTAGGCCTAAATTTAAAGTGCCCCTATTATGGGTAATGAAAGGTTCATATTTTGGTTTTGGGAGTCCCCAACAACAGGTTGACATGCATGCAAGGTCAAAAAACACTTTCATTGTCTTATAACATTTATTTTAGGCTTTATTGCTCAACGACTCCCAAACGATTCGCTCAACGATTCATTTTTCCAAACCCCTCCTTTGCCTGACGCTAATCTGCGCTGATTGGTCCGATTGGTCTCATTTTCATTTCATCATATCTATAATTCCTGATAAAGCAGCGTTTGTGAGCGCAGTGCTGCTTTGTGTACAGCGTTACCGGGGAAACCGCTATTTTACTGCTCCAAAAGCAGCACCTAGTGGCAAAGAATGAATTTGCATTTTCATTCAGACCAACGCGAAAAGACCAACAAGTGGGCTGGCGATATGCTAATGTTTCATGTTGACGTCAACATGAAACGGCTTGGGATTCATTTTAAAAACGACTCGTTTCAATGATTCAGAGTCGACTCTTTCTTTTGAGAGACAATAACTTTATACGTGGTGCACTTTCAGATTTAAAACTTTGCAGGATGTTTTCATTCACTTAGAGCTGTGTTACACACTGCATGAAAGGTAATTTTCAAAAATCCATAATAGGGGCACTTTAAGACTTATGTATTTGAAATGCATATATAAGATTTTCATCCATTTGGATTACAGAGTTTTAACAAACAAACTGATCAACTTAATTTGATGCATATATTGTAGTCAAATTAAATGGGTAAGATTTCTGTAATAGTAATAAACTGAATGTGTTTTATACAATAACCAGGTTTATATATTTATCGTCAATCTATCCTGTTTGATTCAGTCTCATACATTTTAACTAACTGAATATTTATTTATGTACTGTAAATATGGCTAGCTATGGAACAAGCATTCCATAGCTAGCCATATTTACAGTACATACATAAATGTAACTGTTGTCACAATGAACAGATTTATGCTGCTTTTAAGCAATATGAATATATGCATTCAGAAACAAAAGATTATTTAAATAGATTCAAATAGTTAATAATAAACTATGCCAAAATGTATTAAACCGAACTGAAAGTGCAATGCTCATAATAGCTGAAATCATAACCAAATTAGCCAGAATATTAAATAAATAAACACACAAAGGGCGGATATTCCATAGCTAGCCATATTTACAGTACATACATAAATGTAACTGTTGTCACAATGAACAGATTTATGCTGCTTTTAAGCAATATGAATATATGCATTCAGAAACAAAAGATTATTTAAATAGATTCAAATAGTTAATAATAAACTATGCCAAAATGTATTAAACCGAACTGAAAGTGCAACGCTCATAATAGCTGAAATCATAACCAAATTAGCCAGAATATTAAATAAATAAACACACAAAGGGCAGATATAAACATTAACAACTTGAAATGGACTGATCTTTCTCTCTGTCTGCTGTCTTTGACGTCACGGCTCAGGATAGTCACTAGTGAAGGCTTTGGGAATGTGTGTGTTCTTGTGGTGCCATTAGTCAGTGTTGCTGTCATGACACCAGTTTTCCAGTATGTTCAGACAGCAGGAGCATCCTGCATCCAGCAGCGCCAACAGAGAAACTCCTACTGAGGTGAATTGGAAATCTAACGGCCTGAACATGACAGACACTCAAAGTTAGCCGTCTAAAGTCAGTAGAATGATGCTTAGCTGTTAATCTGACAGAGCAATCCATACCATCATCTTTTCCACATCATATGAAACAGTTCAACTGAAAACAGCAGGGCAGAAAGTTATGTTTTTATTTGTCACTCAAAACATGTTAATGGTTTTATTGCGAAACCCAACAGGTCCTGACCTGATCCTGTCAGATATGACAGTGTATAGTGCACGCAACATGAAATAAACGCACTGGTAGCATTCCAAAACAAAAACAAGGCTTGATTGCATAGCTGCAGGCCTGTGAGATGGGGAATGAAACTTTAACAACTAAGTCAAAAGTTTTTACAATTATTTGGAAGTATAAAAAAGGATGACAACCGTTTGCATTGCTTTTTTTTTTAGTTGAATTCATCTCCTTGTGTTTTGTGTCAAATTAATAGAGTTCAAGGAATAGTTCACCCAAAAATGAAAATTTGCTGAAAATGTACTCACCCTCAACCCTCAAGATGTAGATGAGTTTGTTTCTTCATCAGAACAGATTTGGAGAAATGTAGCATTACAACACTTGCTCACCAATGGATGCTCTGCAGTGAATGGGTGCCGTCAGAATGAGAGTCCAAACAGCTGATTAAAAACATCACAATAATACACAAACATGAAGCTTTTCGCTTCACAAATCATTAATCGATGGACTGGAATGGTGTGGATTACTTGTGGATTACTGTGATGTTTTTATCAGCTGTTTGGACTCTCATTCTGACGGCACCCATTCACTGCAGAGCATCCATTGGTGAGCAAGTGTTGTAATGCTACATTTCTCCAAATCTGTTCTGATGAAGAAACAAACTCATCTACATCTTGGATGGTGTGAGGGTTGGTATATTTTCAGCAAATCTTCATTTTGGGATGAACTATTTCTTTAAACTATCCACAACCTCTCATGAATCATGAGATGATTAAAACAAGTATTTCAAATAGAGGAGCACACTCATCCTAAATGTTACTAAATGTGCTAATAAAATCAACAACAACAGTATAAATAAAACTGTCAAATGGTCAAACAATGCATTGTTATGCTATTCGATTCATGAGGGTGCATAATGGGAAGAAAGCAAATGTGATATATTTGGTTCGACTTAAAAATGAAGAAATCATACTGAAAAGCTATTGATAAGCTATTGATGTTCTAACAGTTGTTAGAACATCAAAGTATTCAGTAAACTACAATAAAGTTTTAATATTCCAGTAAATCTCAAGTTATCTTAACCATTATTTAAAAGACCTACTTGACTTTTTTTTTAACAGTGAATCCCATTAGTTCAAGAAAACTTATACTGTTATAAAACATCAATGCAAACATGCAGGAATGACAGTGAAAGCAGCCAGACTCGATGCATTTGACCCCTGCAAAACATCTCAAGTTTCTCTACTAAACATCTGAGCTGTCATGCGAGTGTTTAGACAGTCTAATCAAAGAGCATCAAGATCCTCTGGAATGCTGAATACATCTGAAAAGTACTTCTGCATTAAACTGAGGCACGCAATGAACGTGATTTAACGGATCTGATGTTTACGCTTCTAGCCAGTCAAGTCATGTCATGCTTCACCCAGGAGGAGCTCAACGTGAACATTTTTGACAGTGTACAGAAATGCAATTATATGACAAGCTGATATGGTCTCTTTGCAAGCTCACATGCATGTAGAAGAAAAAAAAAAGCCTTGCTATCTTCAAGTCATGTCAGAATGGTCATATACAAGATGAGTGTGCGTGAACATTACCACATGGGTTATAACATACCACATCACATAACTGGAACTTGTGATTTACTTTAAAGGAAAAGTTCACCCATTATTGAGTTTGCTGAAAATTTACTCACCCTCAGGACATTTTAGATGAGTTTGTTTCTGAACACATTTGGAGAAATGTATAGCATTCCATCACTTGCTCACCGATGGATGCTCTGCAGTGAATGGGTGCCGTCAGAATGAGAGTCCAAACAGCTGATAAAAACATCACAATAATCCACAAGTAATCCACACCACTCCAATCAATTAATGTCTTGGGAAGCAAAAAAAACTGTGTTTGTAAGAAACAAATCCATAATTTAGATGTTTTAAACTTCAAATGATTGCTTCAGCTAAAATATGGGTCTATTAAAAGTTGTTATTGGTAATTGAAATAAAGTTTAAAAAAGGAAAATATAAATATTAGATAAAAAGAAAAACGAACAAAATCTGTCCATTGACGTTTCTTGGAGCAGCAATACATTTTTATGTATACGGACCATAGAATATACTGCACATAACTCTACGACTGCTACATGTAGTTTTCCATTATAGGTAAAATAAAAATTAACGTCCGTGTTTTGAAAGTGGCCGACATGAAATCAAAATGGATAACAAAATTTGTACAGCCTTTCCAAAACACATTTTCATGCACATTCAAGACCCCTAATATTCACCAACATTCAAGAAATTATTATTATGTCATATTAAAACAGGTAAATGTGTCGATTTAGCGACCCAATAAATACAGCTCACTCAGTTTGACTGAAATCCACATATTCAATGAGAATTTATTGTCACAAGCACAATTTCTCGTCATAAAGTTACACAAAAATAACGGAACACATTTACACAGTTTATACAATCCTAGACTCATTGTACAATTGACAGGCTAACTAAGTACTGAGAGTTAAATATGTACTCACATTGCACACAATGATATTAAACCTACACAAGTATATATAGCTGTATGTGAAATAAAACATGTTCTGACATAAAAAAATCACATTATTTACATTAAACATCCATTTGATTTCCAAAAAGGTGTAGATTTCATGTCAAGGTCTTTCCATCAGTCCAGAGTTGTGGCATGATCGAGAAAACAAGAAGTCCACATTATTAGTCCAAAAGTTAATAGTAAGAATCGCAGCTGCCACAAAGATTACAATGAACACCGCGAAATGCTTGAGATTTATGCTGCATCTGCCCATATGAGGCTGGTGACGATTACTTCACAAAGTGACACTGATGCTAGTGTTTTTGTAAGAGAGAAAAAAAAAATTGCAAATGCACATTTTAAATTCAAATCAAATACTGTTTTTGTCTTTACATCCGTCTACATTTATTATTAGTTAAGCTAGGTTACAGACATCACTACATAGACTACATTTAACACGGTAAGCGTAAAAATATCTCCGCGTTTTTTTTGTCAGCGAGATGCTGTTTGGCAATGAAAAATTAGGTGCAACAAGTGAAGAAAACCATCCTTCGCTTCTCAAAAGATTCTGAAAATACTTCTGTACGATAAAAACGTAAAAAAAAAAACGGCGTTATATTTATGTGTGTATGTGAGAACAGTCTTGACTTGAAGTTGCTGGCTGAATCCTCTAACTTTAACTTACAGTAATTTGACGTAGAATCCCGTGTCATATTCACATTTTGCCCAATCCAGGCATTAATTTGCCTGCTTTCTATGAATTTTAGGCTTATTATTGATGCTGCTTTATTATAAGTAAATGATGCCTTTGCATAAATAATCTTGCACTTTTACTGCTCACAAAATTGGCTGTAAATGCAAATTTATTTTATAAATGATGTTTGCGTACATTTTTTTGTGCTAATGGCAGCAGTTAATCATCACATGATGGTTAAATGAAAGAAGAGCATCAAGACTGGGAATATATTTATTTTGCTCTTAGCACTGTGTGTTTCTAACTGTTTGTGTACAAGTGATCAAGTCAAGTGTGTGTGTGTGTGTGTGTGTGTGTGAATGCAGAAATGTGTTTCAGCAGCGTCATGTGTGTCACATGTGAGATGAAGATACTGCAGTCCGAACCAAAACAAACAAACAAACTAACAAAAGAGTCTCAGATTACTCAGAGAACGGAGGGAACATGCCGAGGTCGGCAAAGTCTTCGATGTTGTAATTGGTTGCTCCTTGGGTGGGATCACCAGGCATCGGCAGCATATCCTGCGGGACAGAAACAGAGCGCGGCGTTAAATCAGAAAGGCTATGGTCAGTAGTGTAGGTGAATGTAACTATAAAGGCCGATTCATATAAAGAGATGCTACATTAGTGAATTTGCATGACTAAGAAAAGAATCAATAAAATAATTCAAACATCTGTAGGAAAGTTTAAATATTTCTTTCTCAAATAGGACGTGTCACACAAGGTTCGACATCAATGGCGAATTGTCATTGGTTTTTATCACAGCTCATCAATGACGCGCCGTATTTGAGATTTAGGAGCTATAACTGAAGAGACCATTTTCACCAAAAGAGTATTTACATTTCTGTCTCCAACACAAAACATTATTGTTAACTAAAACTTCAAATAAAGCTGAAATAAAATCACATTTACATTTAACACACTTATGCACAGATTTTCTCCAAAGTGACTAACATTGAAGATACACATTTACATTTGATCAATTCTAGCGAGAATATAAACAGAAAATAAATATAAATAGACTGTAAATATTAGTATATATTAATTTTTAAATGAATAAAAAATATGAAATATGAGAAAACAAATGAAAAAGAGAAACATTGCCCTGGCAACTAACTGAAATAAATTGTATGTTTAAGTTGAAGTACTAAAATTACTAAAACTGAAAAATCTAAGTAGAAATATAAAAAAAAAACTAAAAATTATAAAAATAAGAATGAATGAATGAATGATGCATTTATATAGCGCTTTATTGTGTATTGTTGTACACCCAAAGCGCTTTACAATCATGGGGGGGGGGTCTCTCCTCAACCCCCACCAGTGTGCAGCATCCACTTGGATGATGCGACGGCAGCCACAGGACAACGGCGCCAGTGCGCTCACCACACACCAGCTACAGGTGGAGAGGAGAGAGAGTCATAGAGCCAATCAAGTGGTTGGGGATTATTAGGAGGCCATGATTGACAAGGGCCAGGGGGGCAATTTGGCCAGGACACCGGGGTTACACCCCTACTCTTTACGAGAAGTGCCATGGGATTTTTAATGACCACAGAGAGTCAGGACCTCGGTTTAACGTCTCATCCGAAAGATGGTGCTTTAGGGTTGTGACGGTGAGGAAATTTTCCCACCGGTTAATCGATGTGTGACAACACCGGTAATACCGGTATCACCGCGGGGGCGGGGCGATCCCTCTTTTCCTCGCTTTCCTTCGCTTTTAAATAGCTTGTAAAAGCAGCGTGCGCATTTTACTTTCACTTTGAAACAGCGGCAATTCGGCATAAAGCATTTGTTCGTTTTTAGTTCGTTTGAATTTTCCCTCTTTTCCTCGCTTTCCGTCGCTTTTAAATAGCTTAAAAGCACCGTCTGCATTTTACTTTCACTTTTGAATTAGCGGCAGTTCGGCGTCAATTGCTTGAATGCAACAACAAAATACAACGTCAAACTCACTTTAGCGTATATATAAAACATAGAACTTTTATTAACAAAACAAATAAAAATGCACCATGCTATAGGGCAGGCTATGCCTAATATAAAATAACAAATAACTTACATAAAGTTTAAATAGGTATACAAAACTGGAAATAGGCTAAGTAAACATATGACGAAAGTGAAAGTGAAAAAAGTGACGTGACATGTGGCCCAGTATGGGACTCGAACTCGCAACCTTTGGGTTATGAGTCCGACTCTCTAACCATTTGGCCACGACTTCCCCTTAAAATAAAGGGGAAGTAAATAAATAAATAAAATGTATAATAACCGGTGTTGCGGCTTAACACCGGTATTACCGTCAGCACCGTCTATCGCGGCAAGCCTAGAACACATAGCAAAATTACTAAAAACTGCAAATATAAAAATAGCCAAATCAAAATATGAATAACTATTTAAGAAATATAATTATAATAATAAAAATAAACCAGAGAATAAAAAATCTATAAATGAATTAAAAAAATGTATTTAAATAAATGAAAGTAAAATTAAGTATATAAAAGTAAATAATGTAAAATGAGTAAATAATGACAGAAATTTTATTTGAACTATTCCTTTGAATCTTTAGTTCTTATTCTTTAGTTTGGTTCGTTTCTTTAGAAGCATGTCCTTTTGCAGGTCAATTAAAGACCTTCAAATGTTCAATTTCCCATCAACAGAGGTCTCCAATGTACTGCATACAGGTGGATATTGATGTGTATGACAGTGAGTTCACCTGGAAGACCTCGGTCTGGCTGGACTGAGGATGAGGATGAGGATGCGGGTCTCCTCCCTGCTGGCTGTGGTGTTGACTCTGCCACTGAGACCAGACCTCAGACGGCCGGCCCTGGAACTGCCCTCCGCTCTGGCTGCTCTCACCCGACACATCTGGAGAAACCAACACAGACACATTCACAACGGCTCCCAACAGACACTTCTTCAGTTTAAAGATGAATAGACATTACGCCCGAGACACTTCTTCAGCTTAAAGATGAATAGACATTACGCCCGAGACACTTTATAGTGTTTTGGTTCTTTCTGCAATCCCAGCGAACTGCTGCTGTATGGAAAAGAGCTGCGAAGCGGCATTATTGTTAACTAAAACCATTCAAATTCATTTGTTGATTGAAAGCTGAAATAAAACTAAATATTACATGAAAACTTAAAATGAAAATTAGAAACTGAATAAAATAAAAATAAATGTTATTATAGTTAACCAAAACTACTAAAAATAATTTGTTGATTGAAATAAAGCTGAAATAAAATAAAGTATAAACATAAATATTAGATGAAAACTAATTATATAATGGAATAAAACAAAAAAAATTATAAATGGAATAAAATAAAAATAAAATAACTGAAATAAAAATAACTGTTATTACTGTTAACTAGAACTATTAGAAACATGTTAATTAAAATAAAATGTAAAGAAAATATCAATATTACATGAAAACATTATTGAAAATGATAAACTCAGGAAATTTTTTTTTTATTATTGTTAAAATTATTTAAAAATCATTTGTTGATTGGAATAATATAACAATCTTGAATGAAAGATGAACTTTGATGAACTAAAAATTAGGAATTGAAAAAATAAAAATAAAACATCTGGAAAAAAAGCTAACTAAAAATATACAAAATTATTTGTTTACTGAAATAAAACTGACATCTAAATATCAGAAGAAAAATTTAAACTATAAATGGAACAAAATAAAAATAAAATAAATGTAAATAAGTTTAAGTACTAAAATTAAAACTAGAAAAAAAATAAAGCTAAATAGAAATGTTAAAAAAGCAAGCTAATACAAATGTACATAAAATTACTAAAACAAACTAAAAGTAAAATAAGAACTGAAAGTATAAAAATAAAAGCTAATTCAATATATAAATAAACAATACAACAGCATATAAATAATACTAAACAACACTGCAAAA
>NW_015551075.1:1154921-1159690 GCF_001515605.1 Sinocyclocheilus anshuiensis | reverse complement strand
TAATAGAAATAATATTAATATAACTGCAAAAAATCCTTTTGTGTTCTACAGAAAAAAACAAAGAAATTGAGGTGAATAAATGATGGCAAAATATTGTGATATGGAACCCTCAGCGCTCCTCAACAAACATGTTTAGACTTTCCGGTAACAACTTCCACATTAACTCCAACGCGTCTACTTTTGCAGCATCTCAATCGAGCGTGCTTGTAAAACACTTCAAGCGTACGACCTCCATTTCGCTCAATTTGCCGAACAGAGGGAGAGACATTTACTAGAGGCTGACAGAATCATTTAAACGCATACATCTAGTGTCTCTTCACCCGCGGGGCCCGAGTCTTTGCTTAGGAAACGAGTGAGTGAAGCAGACTAATGCGTGGCGGGCGCAGGCGACGACGTGGGTGGGTGGTTTGCAGGATGGCACAGCGGTGCCCTCGGGCTTTTTCTCATATTCTTCATGTTGATGAGGCAGTGATGTAAGGTCAAACTTCTCATTTCCCTACTGTGTTAGCGCTTGCCGCGCGGACGCCGAGAGCGGCCCTTCTCTAGCTCGATTTCTGTCTGTCTTTCCCTCAAGGTTCGGCCTTTTGACGCGCCTCGTAAATCTCTCCATCAATTTTTCTATTCGTCTTTGGTTGTGTTTCTCTCCCCAAGCCATCTTCCTCCGTCCCCATCAATCTGAAATCAGCGTGCTGATCTCCCTCGGTATCTGCAGTGCTTATGTAGCGCTTATCCTCCGGTCGCTCCATCAAACGTGATTCTCGAAGATGTAACGGTACAAAAAGCCGGCGTGACAAAAGCAAACGGCGTTCAAAGAAAGAGCCGGGCTTAGCCGTTATTCCCAATCATATTCAATCAATTTAAGGACCGAATGCACGTTCTCTTGCTTTCATAACGATAAATGCAGCTGTTGAAAGTGTGCTGGATTTCACGTATGCATATAGACTGCAATTAAGGCACAATGTAACATTATCTCAGTATGAAACGTGAATAAAGGCGGTATGATTATTGTTTATGCATTGCATTAGCGGTGACAAACATTGTACAGACTATGAAGCACAAATCCAAAGAGTCTAACAGGAGCTGGTTTATCAGTAAATAAAAGACTGTATTTATTTTATGTGTATAAAGTCGCAAGGCGATTCTCTTATTCTTATTATGTAAAAACATTGATCATGTCTTGGAATAAAGATCACAGCCAATAACTAGCAGTCAATTAAGGTTGAACATATACAAATAAAAAGAAATGAGATTTTCTGAAATTCGCAGCGGGTTGGTAAAGACACCTAATAAATCTGCCCACAGATCATGACATAAAAATATTAAAATTAATGACATTTCTGATCTTCAAACCGCTGCTCTGGCGGAGATGTGCTCCCCTGTCACTTCTCATTTCCATCAGAACCGAATATGAAATATGAAAATAAGTTTTTCAAAGTTCTTCGGAAAAGGGCAAAGTACAACTTTCCTCATTTTAACACTTTATGAATTTATCATAGAGAGAAAGTTATTAAGTATGGATAGGAAACAAGCCCACTTATATATTCTGGCATATTTGACATTTAACACTTTGACAAAAAATTATTAAGATTATTAATTATAATTAGTGCTGTCAAACGATTAATCGCAATTAATCGCACGCATTAAATTGTAATAATAGTTCACAATATTACTGTTTTTACTGTATTTATTTTGATCAAATAAATGAAGCCTTAGTGAGCAAAAGAGACTTTCAGTACTTTTATTTGCAACTTTCTACTAGGTCTTTTTTTAAACAGCTAAGCAGTTTTTGTTTCTCATTGGTTACAATTGTGATCAAGAATAAAGCACATATATTCCACTAACTAAAAATTAAAACATGTGCTCAGTTTGCTGAAAACTGGGATTAAATGGATTCATTCCAAATATAGAAAAAGACACTGTGTCTTCCTGCAGCCTCAGAGTCCTTCCTCTCAGAGTGTGTTTAAGTGCAGTCCACGTGAGGAGGCGAAGATAAATGTTCCATTTTCTTTAATGACAGCATATTAAAAAAGAATTATCTGGACATGGCTTCATTTTCAAGCGGCTGGCAGAAGCCTTCAGGGCTCGGAAAGCCATTCGGAGCATGCTACACTTGAAATGGAAGTGGGTTTTTAATGTCACCTGTTTAACATAAATTACTTATTAAATGGACACACTAATCACAGGTTCAAGGTAGAGAGTTTCCCTCGAGGGACACAACAATGGGAAAAAATGTCATCCTGTAAAAGTCTCCGTACGCACGCCCTGCTTCAAATTAAATTCGGTTCGTAGACCTGAATGTGATGGAGAAATCCGAGGCGGCTTTAAACGGATGTAATGCAATAACAACGACTCTACAGTTTCTTGCTTTAAGCCGTTCAGCATGTTCTGCCTTCGGTCGAGGAATGTGAAAAGTTGCACAATTGTGTTTGTGTATCTGTGCTCTTCGTGTCACGCTGGTCAAATTCCTCACTTTAAAGTGTCAGGATAAAGAAACCAGATCTCTCTAGCATGAGTTTAAAAGGTGCAACGCATGACAGATTAATTAAACCCACTGCAGGCTGTTTAAAGTCCTGGCAAAAGAAAAGCACGTCAAGAGCAAGAGTTTGACTGATGTAACATCAACCTGATCTTCGTGAGGATGGGACAGGAGTGGGCGACAGACTTCAGTCAGCGTCACATGATCCTTTAGAAATCATTATAATATGCCGATTTGATGCTCAATAATTTTGTTTGTTATTATTATTATTACTATTATTATCATCATCATCAATATTATTATTACAAATGGTATTTTAGACAAATAACAATAAAAGCCATTTTAAGCTTGTTATGAAATGCATAATAATAATAATTATTATTATTATTATTATTATTTACAAAAATTATTTTAGAAGAAGAATAATAACCATTTTGAGCTTATGAAATGCATCATAATAATTATTTAATTTAATGCTGATGATAATAATAATAATTATTATTATTATTATCAATAACTTAAAAAAAAATAAGTTAAAATGTGAAACTCTAGCTTTCTCTTCTACAGAAATTTAGAAATGGACATCAGGATAAATGGTCTGCATTAGATTTAGTGCATCCTGAAGACCAAACCAAGGATAAGTTGACACCTGCGTTGTACAGTCTGGCACTGAATCAAAGTGTGCTAAATACTGTATTCAGTTTCCTTTTCCAGGTGTTTCAGTGCTAGCACAGCACTAACAGCACTAACGCTTTCTTACTTTTTCACACCACTGTATATATATATATATATATATATACACACACATTCTGTTATATACATAATAATAAATATATGATCTAATATTATTTATTATAATTTTATTATTATACAATTATCAAAATATATACTTATATTTATAATACTATAAAATATATTCTACTTCATGTCTAAGAACACCCTATACCGTAGTAAAACACTGTAATGCATGGCCTCACATAGCCTAATGTTGTATTTGCTTTGTATCATTTTGAGTGACAGCATCTTTCATGGTTACATTTAGATAATAACTTCATTAAAAAGTAATTTTCCAAACTCGTTGAATAAGTTATGCGGACTGTTTAACACTTTCATGATTAATAGTAATTGTTGTGTTGAGAAGTAATTTTGAAGAGTTTGCAAAACCACGAACACAAACATCTAATTGCCAGTTGTCCAGTTGTGATCAGTCAAACCACAGAAATCTGTTTTTCATTCGGTCTATAATAGAGATTAAGTGGCCAAACCAAAGAAAGCAGAACAACAAAGCCGTTTGTCTCACTATGGACGCCATACAGTCCTCACACTGTCTGCTGTTAATGTTGAAGACAAACGACTGTTTCAGTCATTGTCCATTACTGTCTGTCTTTTATATGGAAATCTATAAATCACTGCACATGTAAAAGTGAGGACTGGTTTCGCAGAGGTGCTGTAATGTGTCCTCCATATGAAGGTCTGTTAATCTCAGACTGACGTCAGGCTGGATCTTCTGTCAATCATGTGCTGAGATCATTCAACCGTTTCAGGTACAAACAGAGCTGCAGGAGTCTAAGGTTGTCACGATAGTCAAATTTCACTAGCTGATAGCACTTCTTTAGGATTAGAAATAGCAATTTATATAACACAAGAATAATGAACAAGATCAGACTCAATATTTTGACAAATCCAGTTGAAACCAACAAAACCAATGTTTACAAAGATAACAAGCACTGTAAAAAATACAAAGATTACTGGAGTACTTCAATTTTTTTCAGTTTTTCTACTTCAACATTTCTCATTTAATTCAGTGTTACTTGCTGTAATTTTTTTGTGACATTTACTACCAATTTCTGAGTGAAAATTGTTTCAAAGTAAATCCTACACAATATTTATTTTCAGTAAATAACCACATTTGAGGTTAATGCACAGCTACACATGCATTATCATTAATAATATATATATATATAAATCTAAATTATAATGTGGGTCAAAATGACACATCCCACTTTGGTGTCCACATCAAATTAAATGTACAAAAGTGATTTTATATACATAAAAACCATATTAAAGTGTCTACTTGAAAGTTTCAAGTAACTTTTGTGGAAAAAAAGTCAAAATATGGGTGAAATAGTGTCCCATTGCCATCTATCTATTATAATACAGAAAGCATGCTCACATATTACTAGGGATGCACCGATACCGATACTGGTATCGGTGCATCCAAAATACTCTCCAGCCTTTGTTGAAGAGTTCACAGAAATGCTATCAATGATTTCCTCAGAGTTTGACTGTTTTG
>NW_015551075.1:1139516-1154727 GCF_001515605.1 Sinocyclocheilus anshuiensis | reverse complement strand
ATATGTTGCAGAATATATTAATATTTATATTTTTATATCAATATTGTATATACGTATAAATGTAATGTTTCCTTTACAATTATTTTTATAGACATTATCCTTGATTTTTATTTTTGTATATATATACATATATACATACATAAAAGCAAGAACATTTATTTAGGTTATTATACATAATTTACACCTCAACCAAAAAAGGTGTAGGCTGACACCTTAGCTTATTTTGCTATGTATATATACATATTTTGGTAACACTTTACAATAAGGTTCCATTAGTTAATGTCAGTTGATGTATTAACTTATATGAACGAACAATGAACAATGCATTTATTACAGTGTTTATTCATCTTTGATTATGTTAGTTAATGAAAATATAGTCGTTCATTGTTAGTTCATGTTAATTCACAGTGCATTAACTAATGTTAACAAGCACAGCTTTCGATTTGAATAATGCAATAGTAAATGTTGAAATGAACATTAACTAAGATTAATAAATGCTGTAGAAGTATTGTTCATGCTTAGTTCATGTTAACTAAAGTAGTTAACTAATGAACCTTATTGTAAAGTGTTACCGATATTTTTTTTTATGCAAGTATGAACTAATTACTGAGCCCTGAAGGATCTTTTTCAGCCATTGCTCCACATTCAAACGTGGATCTGGAACCAGTTCTCTCATCAGGCTGCTAAAGAGGAATGTTCCATTATTTTAATTATGTTAATGGAGACTAGAGCGCCAGCGGGCAGTGGGCAGCGCAGTCACGCACACCCAATGCCGGGATCATTCTCACCTGGCCGGAGAAGGGAGGTCGGCTTCCTGTCCACGACACCTGGCCGGTGTTGATCTGTCGGGAGATCTGGGTCAGGTTCTGTCCAGCTGAACCAGCTGTGGACTGGATGTCATTGACTCCTGGGACGTGGATCACAGATGAGCTGAAACACGCACACACACCACATTATGTGACTGAATTAAACCAACCCATCCTCTTAATTCTCTGTGAAACGTCTGAAGGCCTTTCACACCAAGTACAATGCTTGATTACAGACCCCTGATATTTTAGTATCATTGATCTACTATTATATTTTGTTAATATTTTAAATTAGATTTTATTTTCTTTCATTATATGTTTTCATTTTAATGTTAGGTAAAGTTTTAGTAGTCTTGTTGTTTTCTGTCATTTTTATTATTATTATTATTTTTTTTTTTTACAAAGTCTATACAGTTCTTATACATTTTCATCTGTTAGTTTTATATATTTTAGTACTTCAAACAGCGAAAATGGGAAATAAAATATATTTAAAAAACTTATTTTATTTCAGCTACTAAGTTATTTTTTATATTTTATTTCAGTTAAGGTTTATTTTATTTCAACGAAAATTTTTTATGGTGTTTGTTTGAGTTAACAATAATAACCCTGCTTTACACAAAGTATTAAGATTTTGATGCCCTGTAAGATTTTTTTTTTTAAATTTTTATGATCCTTAAAGACGCAATCCTTGCATCCTAACCAAACATTTTAGGCACAAAATCATGACAGGTCTTGACATTTTGGTGACAGGTGGCGTTTTGAAGACTGTCTAAAGTATGATGCGATTGGCGGGAAAAATAAACAATATTTTCTCTGTCAAATTTCTTCTCCAAAAGCACATAGCATAAGTAGTTCAACGCAATAATGCCACAAATAGTTTTATGGCCAGCAAGAAATATTTGTGACTAATAAATGCTCTCAATTCACCCACCATGACTCCAAAAATGTATTTTGTAGACAGCCATAATTAACATTATTCTGTGATATATTCCAATATCATTACTTTTTCATTTCATAAAAATAACCACCACCACATTCATCTCAAAAGTATATTAAGCATTTTATTAAGTCTACTAAGTACACAAATACAGTAAAAACAGTAATATTCTGAAATATTATTACAATTACAATCTATTTGAACAGATTTTAAAATGTAAGTGTAATTCCTGTGATTTAAAATCATTACTCCAGTCTTCAGTGTCACATGATCCTTCAGAAATCATTTTAATATGCTGATTTTGAGTTGTGCTGCTAAATATTTTTGTGGAAAATTATACATTTTTTAAGATTCTTTGATGAATGGAAGGTTCAAAAGAAATAGAATCTTTTGTAACATTATAAAAGTCTTTACTGCCATTTTTGATCAATTTAATGCATTCTTGCTGAATAAAAGTATTAAAACACCTGAACCCAAACTTTTGAACGATATTGTATCAGTAACTTTTTTTGTGATTTTGCATGTGAAAACTGCTGTTGGTGCTACTGGAGTTGTATTCTGCATTAAAGCAATCAAATGACCAGATTGTGTTTCTACTTTAATGTGAAATGTGTTCATCCACACCTGAAGCTCTTGCCAGAGTGTCCGGGTTGAAATGGGCTGCCTTGAGAGTATAACTGCTGGCCGCCAGCAGTGGAGGACGGCACCATCATCTTCTTATCAGCTAAACGCAAACAGAACAAACAGAGATCCTTATCGAGCTCACACTCAATGACTACATTTAAGAGAGGAGACACAGCCACACATCACATTACAGCAACATCTTTATCAGCCGCAGCAAAAAGAAAAGAGGAACAGAGTCAAACTACAGAGGAAAGGCATGTAAACTTATTACAATTAACCAGCTTTGACCAGCTAATGACCCTAAATAACCGGCTCTGACCAGCTAGAAATCTGGATTTTACGTGTTTAAACTGGAATTTCCGACTCAATTTCTTTGTAAGTTCTTCAGAATATCTACCAAATGTACCAATCATAGATTGTATACACTTCATATCAAGCATTAAAACAGCGTACAAACTCGAGCTGGCAGACATGCGCAGGCTTTGTAATACATTAAGTGAAATTACAGTAAATTGCATGTTTAGACTGAAATCCGCGTGTGATGCAGTGCTAGTCAGATATAATATGTGTAAGAACATACATCCAGAGATCCCTGTGTACATGTCGCTGAAGCGCGGGTCTCTCTCCTGTGAGAACAGCGAATCGGTTTTGTCGATGGTCTTGCCTGCCTCGTGAACGCCAGCTGGGACGCTGGCAACCGGCACCTGTGGACATCAATATGAGAGGGTCTGCTTGACAATTTAACTGAAGAAAACTGAATGCTAATAAATGCAAAACAAGAAATGAAATGAACACAAACCTAACTTTACTGAAAGTATAAAACAGCACCTTTACACAAAGAATATATATATATCCTTACATATTAACAATCAGTATATCATATTTACTGTTTACTGAAAATACATAGAGTAATATATTGTGTTTATATATTACAATATATCAATATATTGACTATGTTGAATAATTACATAAGGAACGTAATAAAATATGGTACTGTGAGTATAAATATATTTGAACATGTATGTAGTGTATATATATATATATATATATATACACACACACACACACACACTCATACACACAATAGTTCTTTCTGGTCCTCGAATCTGATTGGCTGAGAGGAGTGCGATATTCTAGTGATAACTGAACTCCAACCGTTTCAACCGCTTGCAGTATTTCTTACAGCGAGTGTCATGGCGGATGCCCAAATTCACTAAATTTGATAAATAATACTGTTTTTGTTAGGCGAGAATGTACTTTAGACATCAAATATGTGGTTTGTTAATAAAAATAACGTCTATTTGAAAATTTGCTTCAACGTTTTCGGAGATGTGAGCTCCAGGGCGTCAGCGGCCGTTCAGCGTTCATGAACCCGCCGAGAGCAGCCTCACCTCGGCCAGATCTTCTAGAATTTGCCGCTGGCTCTAATGTCTCTATAGTGGTTAAACATGAGATATAATTTGTTTTGGGTAAATCTGATGGGGAGTCTTTGGTCTCATTAATCTATTATTTATTCCAGAGCAAAGGGCAAAATGTCAGAGGGCAAAATCTCAACACATTATATTTTATGTAACTTCAATGCTGTATATCAGAGTGCTGCCTTTGTACTTTTGACTGAATTGCCTAGCAACTGAAAGGACAGTACGACAAAGATATTGCTTTCCTCAGCGGACATTCAAACTAATGTTTTAGCGGTAACACTTTACAATAAGGTTCCATTAGTTAATGTTAATGCATTAACTAACATGAACAAACAATAAACAATACATTTATTAAAGTATTTATTCATCTTTGTTAATGTTAGTTAATGAAAATACAGTTGTTCATAGTTAGTTCATGTTAATTCACAGCGCATTAACTAACGTTAACAAGCACAACTTTTGATTTTAATAATGCATTAGTAAATGTTATAATTAACGTTAACTAAGATTAATAAATGCTGTAGAAGTATTGTTCATTCTTAGTTAATGTTAACTAAAGTAGTTAACTTACGTTAACTAATGATCCTTATTGTAAAGTGTTACCGTTTTAGCTGTTAAACTGGCAAACTGAGATTTGAATCCATGGCATAAGGAAGTAGTTCTGCACAAAAGAGGGTTTTTAAAGACACTCCGTTGTTGTTTCTTATATATTTACACACTTGTGCCGTTGAAGTGTTGTATAAATGCAATATCACACTCGTTGCTGTGAGATATGGCTGTATATCGGTACACTGCAACCTCGTGTCTACGGCCGAATCACAGCCTTGCCGATATAGTCATATCACACGGCTACTCGTGTGATATTGCTTATATATATATATATACACACACACACACATATATATATATAAATTATATAAAATATTATTTCCTCATAATTGTGTACATATATTGCAAATAATCCTAAAATGTTAATATTTGTTTCCAGTAAACACTTTTTTTCTTATATACCATCACACACATTTTCATATGAAATGTGTAACTATGCAAACAATAAAGGGAAATAAATGTTTGTTAATACGTGTTCAGCTTTAAGTAAACATTAATTCATGAAAGTGAAATTCTACCTATTTCAACATAAAAATGTAAGTTCAGTTGCTGCCTTAAAGTTTTAAGTATAATCAACTTGCAAGTCATTTCAACTTAAATTACATTAAACCGACTTAAAAATCAAGTTAAATTTCATAAAACAAAAAAATTTTAATGTAAAAAAAAAGTTGCCATGACTTACTGATCATATCATTCTGAACAGTGTACATGTAAAAGTGCAGTGCATTTTTTGTCTTCAGTTCTATATATTTTATATGTATCAGTATACATAATCCATGCATATATTGCAATGTAATGAAAATACAAGCACAAGTTTTGCATATATGTAAATGTGTTATTTAATATAATCGCATTATATTTTCCAATATATTCCCATATATTTCTGTCTTGTAAGGGCAAAAGCAGGAATCAATAATGATGGTCTCTTTCTAACACTTTCTAAATTGCAGACAGGTGTTAAACATTCACAGATTGTAAATGCTGATGGGTGCAACCCAACATCCCATGTGTGAGACATTATCTGTTTTCAACAAATAATCCTCTCTGCTTTATTAAGACTGACTCAAATGACCTCTTTAACAGAAACAACATATGATATAACATAACAACATTAACACTTATGACTAAAAGCAAATGTGTGTTAAGTTGTGAAAGACGGAGGGCATGTTCCATATGTGTGACTTCACCTCATAACTATGGCCTATTTTTATAGCACAGATCCACAGAGAGGGAGTTAACGATCCACGGCTAAAATGACTACAATTATGCAGATTCTCTATCGCATTTATCAGTCATTATCCAGAGTAACAGACAATGCAGTTCCAGCATGCATCTCATCCTAACAAGTGTCATAAAGCATTAAGTGCACAAAAGTGACCTCACATTTTGCCCTCGAATCAATTCTGGAAGAATTTTTTTCCATTCGTTTCATCCATTAGGATTAAAAAAAAAAAAGAAAGTTTTGAGCCATGAATGAAATCAGTGGTTTAGAGATAAATTAAAACATTACAAAGACGTAAAGTTGGCATGAAAAACAGAGAACTTAATTTTATCTGTTGTTTGTTGATTGTATTGTAAAAAGTGAGCACTGCATACTGGAATTGAGGCAGAATTTCCCAAAAAATGCGACTGGCTTGCATACGTCATCAAGTGAGCATAGGATGAGACATTTTTTTGTAAAATAAATAAATAAATGAATAAATAAATAAATGCATGGATGAATTGTTGCATGCATTTATTTATTCGTGTGATATTGCTTATATATATATATATACACACACACACACACACATATATATATATATAAATTATATAAAATATTATTTCCTCATAATTGTGTACATATATTGCAAATAATCCTAAAATGTTAATATTTGTTTCCAGTAAACACTTTTTTTCTTATATACCATCACACACATTTTCATATGAAATGTGTAACTATGCAAACAATAAAGGGAAATAAATGTTTGTTAATACGTGTTCAGCTTTAAGTAAACATTAATTCATGAAAGTGAAATTCTACCTATTTCAACATAAAAATGTAAGTTCAGTTGCTGCCTTAAAGTTTTAAGTATAATCAACTTGCAAGTCATTTCAACTTAAATTACATTAAACCGACTTAAAAATCAAGTTAAATTTCATAAAACAAAAAAATTTTAATGTAAAAAAAAAGTTGCCATGACTTACTGATCATATCATTCTGAACAGTGTACATGTAAAAGTGCAGTGCATTTTTTGTCTTCAGTTCTATATATTTTATATGTATCAGTATACATAATCCATGCATATATTGCAATGTAATGAAAATACAAGCACAAGTTTTGCATATATGTAAATGTGTTATTTAATATAATCGCATTATATTTTCCAATATATTCCCATATATTTCTGTCTTGTAAGGGCAAAAGCAGGAATCAATAATGATGGTCTCTTTCTAACACTTTCTAAATTGCAGACAGGTGTTAAACATTCACAGATTGTAAATGCTGATGGGTGCAACCCAACATCCCATGTGTGAGACATTATCTGTTTTCAACAAATAATCCTCTCTGCTTTATTAAGACTGACTCAAATGACCTCTTTAACAGAAACAACATATGATATAACATAACAACATTAACACTTATGACTAAAAGCAAATGTGTGTTAAGTTGTGAAAGACGGAGGGCATGTTCCATATGTGTGACTTCACCTCATAACTATGGCCTATTTTTATAGCACAGATCCACAGAGAGGGAGTTAACGATCCACGGCTAAAATGACTACAATTATGCAGATTCTCTATCGCATTTATCAGTCATTATCCAGAGTAACAGACAATGCAGTTCCAGCATGCATCTCATCCTAACAAGTGTCATAAAGCATTAAGTGCACAAAAGTGACCTCACATTTTGCCCTCGAATCAATTCTGGAAGAATTTTTTTCCATTCGTTTCATCCATTAGGATTAAAAAAAAAAAAGAAAGTTTTGAGCCATGAATGAAATCAGTGGTTTAGAGATAAATTAAAACATTACAAAGACGTAAAGTTGGCATGAAAAACAGAGAACTTAATTTTATCTGTTGTTTGTTGATTGTATTGTAAAAAGTGAGCACTGCATACTGGAATTGAGGCAGAATTTCCCAAAAAATGCGACTGGCTTGCATACGTCATCAAGTGAGCATAGGATGAGACATTTTTTTGTAAAATAAATAAATAAATGAATAAATAAATAAATGCATGGATGAATTGTTGCATGCATAAAAGATCCATTAAAAATAAATGAGTTATGACAATTTGAATAAAGATGACATTTTTGTGTCAAATAAAAAAAAAAAAGAATAAATCAATGCATGGATGAATTGTTGCATGCATAAAAGATCCATTAAAAATAAATGAGTTATGACAATTTGAATAAAGATGACATTTTTGTGTCAAATAAAAAAAAAAAAGAATAAATCAATGCATGGATGAATTGTTGCATGCATAAAAGATCCATTAAAAATAAATGTTTAATTTTGATTGCATGCTGATTTTAGATTCTTTTATGAGACAATGAATTACACATGCCATGAAGCATTGCAAATGGCACAATTAAATGAGAAACAACAGTGTACAATATAGAATTTTGTAATATAGCTATTTACTTTTTCACTTATTAGTATAGAAATAATGTTGTATTTTACTAGTTGTCTAATATGTTGCTTAATATTCATGCACACAACTGGTTTTTGTGCCACACCAGCTTCTTTGTCTATTTTCATGATAAAAACCATACTTGGGTTATTAAAATAAAAATTTTAATGACTTTTATGTATTAAAAAGAAATGAAATTAAATATTTAAGACTATTTTTCCCCTTAAAATGCATAAAAATGACCTTGAATTAACCTTTTCAAGGATGTTAATGGAATAAAACAACTTTGATACACAAAACAGAAAAGATAAGGGAGAAGATCAGGCTACTTTTCCTTGTGAAAGAAAAAAAAATTAAATTTGATGTAATCTCTCAATATTATCAACTGTTTCTCCTAAACAGCAATGAGATTAAACAGAACAAATAGAGATTTTGTCTGAAAATAACCACCTGAGAAGTTAAGTTCATTAAAAATTATATATATATAAAAAAGGTATAAAATTAAAAACTTAAAAACAAAAAAATGTAATTAAATGAAAGTAAATGAAAATGAAAAAAATAATAATAATTTACAGTGAGCTGCAATATAACAAAGAGTGAAACATTTAAGGGGGTCTGAATACTTTCCGTACCCACTGTATATGCTGGAATAGGCATCCCTGCAACCTTACACAGGACAAATGGTTAGAAGAATTAATGGGATACAGTTAAACAAATCTAATATTTTATCTTTTTTAGCACACACTTTTTTTTTTTAATTATTATTAAAAATTATTAAACAGCACTTCTGGAGAATAAAATGTTCCTCTGGGAGCTTCATTGGCTGATATTCAATTTGAAGTATAAATCTTAAACAGCTTCAGCTGTGACACTGATTTAAGAGGGACTTGCATATAAAACGAAGGAGGATAAATGATACGTACTACACAAGCTAAAGAGAGTAATGCACCTGTAAGGGTTAGGAGACTAAATGACGGACTAATGTGTGTGTGTGTGTGCGCACCTGTGACAGGTCATAAGCAGTCAGTCCATCTCTCTGGTGAACCTCCAGTTCGGCCTGCTGTTGCTGCTGATGCTGCCTGTAATAAAACACACAACACACAACTTTAACATCAACACCTGCTGTTTATCACGCTCTCCAATGAGTAAAAGCGTCATTAACTGCTCATGTAGCTTACGCACATATACCAGTCAGATAAATGACCCCAAATGAATATTCGGTTTCAGTATAAACAGATCGATCATGTATGTAACACTCCAATCCATATTCTTTATACATTGCCTAAGTTCATCAAAGCCAAAAATCAGCCTCGGTGAAATAGTGTGGTAAATTACATGACATTATGATGAATTTAGCACACACATTATACTACAGCAGAACACTAATTCTAGAGTTTGAACCTAAAACCTTTGGGTAGCCAGCCAGGAAATGTAATCACTAAGCCACACTATCTATATTCTATCCTAAATAATACTCCGTAAAATAATATGTTTACAATAAAATAGTCCATACTAGAGTATTACATATACATAATCTACTATCTACATTGGCAGCATCCTAACTGAAATGGACCCTCATAAGTAACCAACTTCAAGCACTCTACATAGGCAGCAACTCTTTCTTATTTACCGTGACACACATAGAAAACTATGCGCGTGATTTCAATAACATTTGCTTTTAGAATGTAGCTGTGTTAATGACAAGATCAATAAGCACAAAATAGCTAAATAAATATATATACAGAAATACTGGAGAAAATAGTTTTAATAACATTTGCTTTTAGCATGTATCTATGCTACCGATGAGATCAATAAGCACAAAATCAGTAATTATAATAATAATAATAATAATTAGTAATTTTACTCAACATATATGTAATAATATTTATATAAAATGTACTATTTTTATTTTTAGATATGTTTTACTACAATAATATTATGATAATAATAATAATAACAATATCTATTTCTGTAATATTAATATATAAATGATTATGATTATTATTACAGCAATAATTATATTATAGCAATAATAAATAGCAAATAATTTAATAACAGTTTAAATGAATAGTAATAATAATAAATGAAAAACCTAAATTATTATTTATTTTTATTTTATTTATTACTATAATAAAATATAATTATTACTATAATAATAATATTAATACACACAAATACTGGAGAAAATAGTTTTAATAACATTTGCTTTTAGCCTGTAGCTATGCTACTGATGAGATCAATAAGCACAAAATCAATAATTATAATAATAATAACAACAAAACCTATTCCTATAATATATAAATTATTATTATTATTGACACATTACAGGATTGAAAATAATATATTTACAATCAACATTTCTTGCACTTCATCTGCTGGGGTTGTGCTCTACACAATCATACAGCCTACCGTTTGAGTCAAAAATGTAACTTCAATGACCTACTGCTTACATGAACAGCTCACTAGGTTTTGGCACCAAGCTTTTCTGTTTTTCCAAGGAAATCAGCTTCTCTGACAGCTTTTGAGCTGAATGGAAATTCTCTTTTTAGAAGCAAATTATGCCTTAGTTCAGTTCTCTATCAATAAGATGTGCCATTGAGCTTCAAATATACCTGCAAATAAAATAAGGGCCGCTTTCCTTATCTAAAGGAAAGCATATCATCTCAAAAAGGGAAAAAAACCCTATTAAATCAAGAGGTGGTAGGAAATTGCCCATGAAAACACACATGGATGCAGACATTAGCGGTCTGAAATGCGCGCACACATGCTGGAATCACACTAGGCCACCTGGAGCAACAGAGGAATGAGATGGATCAAACCCAAAACACTGAACTGCACTTGAACTTCTCGAGAACAGAAAGAACGGAGGGGAAAAACTGAAACAAAAATGCAAAAAGGGCAAAAACATCCAAGCATCCAAGTTTCCACAGGAACCCAAACTCTCCCCTGCCTCCCTCCGCAATTAACTCACTATGTCTCTAAATATGAAAAAACATTACAAGAACGCCACAGCGCTTTCATCTCGGCATGGGAAATCATGTGGTGGTAACGTGTCGTCGGTGATGTTTCTGAATGGGAAGGGTCTCAGAGGATGCGAGTGTGAGAGCGAGACCCGGCCAAATCCCCGGAGCAGCTATAGGACGGATGGCGGTTGTCATGGTAACAAGGGAGGAGTGAACAGCGCAAAACTGGACCACGCTGGCTGAGAGAGACGGACATAAATGGAGACAAGCAGAGAGACAGAGACAGAAAATAAGAGAGACAAGAGAACAACATGCACTGACTGATTATTTCCAGAGACTCAACATCTTTGCTGAAACACACAGAGACCTGTTTTCAGCTAGTCAGTGGGTTGTCTGGGTTGACAAGCTGACTAGCTTTCATTTTGCTGATTTAGGGTCATGGCCACCAAACACTGAGAAATGTCTTGGTAATATATGTTGAACACATACTTTTAAGAGTGAAAAATATTCACTTTGAATAGTGAAAATGATAAATAAAAATAAAACTTCAACTTAAAAATTAAAATAAAAATAATGTTAATTTTTAATGTAAATTTTTTTTAATTAAAACTAAAAAAAAACTTTTTTTTTTTTTTTTTATTGTAAGTTTAATTTTTAATTAAGATAAAAATGTTATATATATATTAAAATATTTATATTGAAAATAAAAATTAAAATATAAAATAAAATTTAAAAAAATCTGAAATAGGCTCCAGCATCCCCATAACCCTGCATAGGACAAGAGGTTTGGAGAATAGATGGACTGTAATTACAAAAATTATCTTAATTTCTATAAACAGGCAAAATTCATTTTTTTAGAATAAATAAATAAAATGTAAAAAATTCTACATTTTTATTGTATTGTATTTTTCCCCACTGAAATGTATTTTTCCTACAAAGTTGCAGCTCTAAATTGTATTGCTAAAAAGGCTCAAAATAGCTTGACATAAAAGTTAAAAATAGAAATCTAAACTCAGCCTAGTTGACTAATCATTCCGAGCCATTGCAAACAGCCATTAACATGAGTGGTGAAGCTGACCTACCTGCATGCTTTCTGGACGGTTTAGGTCTCAATGGTTAAGCAAGTTAAACAGCTTAGAAAGCACAGATGTTACATTGGTCTAGTCAGGAGTGTTTTATGCTATAATTGGGCCACATAAGGGCCTTTCGCACCGCGGGAACCTTTTCATAGTACCACTGGGAAATAGTTCGCGCAAAATCGTCCCAGTACTTTAGTACTGTACATTTAGTTCTGGAACTAAAGCGGTGCGAAAGGCCCTATAGTGAGACACGACATCACCTTCCCTTCATTTGCGCTTCAACAGAACAAACTTTCAAAACAGGGCCGACTGGAGCACCATCTCCGCTGAAAGTTTCTGACTGGCCGAAGGAAGAATAAGTAACTTTGGCAAACAGCACTTGAGCTGTGAAACTGGTTTTCCACACAAAACTGTATTTATGGTTTCATGTCAGCCAAATCCATTCCAAGTGCATTCGTCTTTCTAGGCTGTACACTCCTTTACTCAGCAAAAGCACATCATTCTGCAATAAAATATCACTCATGTTACAGTATCAAATGTTCTCTCAAACAGAAAATGCCAATAAAAGTTCTTAAAGTGCAGCACCTCTGAATGCCATGCATTCATGCAGCACTCATCCAGCAGCTTTGACGGCGGCATGATTTGTGTGTCTGTCTGGCGCCTGTAAGAAAATATCTAAACTTTTGTTTCAGAATTGCTAATGATCTGTCTGTTTGTTCTGAGGATCTAAAAGCTGTACGTCCTTTATATGGAGATGTCTGTAGATGGATATCTAGGTTTTGTGGTGGTATAGCATTACGGTTAATGCTGGAAACACAAAGACTGGAGATTCAAACCCCAGATGAACCCCAGTGATTCATCACTGTCCCCTTCAGCAACACGGCTTACAAGACAAACATTGCTGGTCATTTTAAGGCCAAGCAACAGAACTAAAAACAAATCTTAATATTTTAGCCTGTTGTTGAGATGGACCCATCATTTCAACAATCAAACTCTGGAACCTAGTAATATGCACTACATGCAATACCAACTTAACCAGTAAAAACTTTAAAGAAATGAATGGTTTTATTTATCACAGACACATTCAATTGATCAAAATGAACATTAAAGACATTTAGAATGCCACAAAAGATTTTTCAAATAAATGTTATTTTGAACTTTCTATTCATCAAATAACAGTGAAAAAATGTAACATTGTTTCCAAAATATGAAGCAGCACAACTGTTTTCAACACTGATAATAATCGGAAATGTTTCTTGAGCAGCATATTAAGAATGCTTTCTGAAGGATCATGTGACACTGAAGACTGGAGTAATGGTGCTGAAAATTCAGCTTTACATAACAGTAATAAATTCCATTTTAAAAGATACTAAAATAGAAAACAAAAATTTCAAATAGAAATAATATTTCACATTTTTACTGTATTTTTGCTCAAATAAGTGCAGCCTTGGGGAGCAGAAGAGACTTCTTTCAAAAAATATTGAAAAATCTCACTGACCCCAAACTTTTGAACAGTAGTGTATATTTTTACTAAAACCTTTCAAAGCATGCAGGGTCTTACATACTTGAATAATTACAATTAACACAAATAATGCAAAGAAACTTCAATGAAACGGACAGTTCTAATATAGTAATTTACAGAAATGAACAGAACTTCCAGACTATTTCTGCATTTTTGCTGCTGATTTTATTCAGCGATAATCTCATGTGCAATTGCATTGAGACTGACATAATTTATGCCAAACATCATCAGTTCTCACTTCTGTTCAAATATATATATAATATGAAGAAAGAGATTTGAGAGCTGCCGCACAAGGGATTTTCCATAAATAAACCAAATGAGACGTCAGAACTTGAATATCGAGCACATGAACTACTTTTATGGTGTTTTTGGAGCTTGACAGACGTGGTCATTATAAACGGCCATTGTGCAGGAAGAGCTGCATGAAGATTTACACAGAAGGGCAAGTAAATAATGCCGGAATTGTCATTTTCTTAATCAATTCCTTTAAACACAGCACGTCAGTCTGTAACACTGTGTATTTGGCTCTATTTGAGCCGTTTACGTCTTATCTGGTTACCTACCACACGGTCTGTCTGAGGGGTGAGTGTTTATCGCTCTCCATGCCCTCTTTTTACCCGCAGCATCACTGTCTATTTTGCAGGCAGTTTGCCAGTCTCACCTTGGCTCTGCTGTGCATGAATATTCATCTCACCGGTGCCCGCTGCTGTTATTATTTACCCATAATCTCAAAGTCAACACGGAGAGAATGATACATATTGTGAGAAAGCTTTGTTTATTTCTGCCCATTTTCTGGGTATCTTTCACGCTGGGATTTCTTGGCTTGCACACTGCAAAAACTCATTCCCTTAATCAGAATTTCTGTCTTGTTCTCCAGTAAAATATCTGAACTTCCCTAAAACAAGATGATTTTTCATTCAACAGATATTAAGAGTTGTTTTCAAAGAATTTATCTTGAATTAAGCTTGTTTTTCTTACCCTATTGGCGAATTGATTTTTCTTGTTTCTCCCTCTGAATGTTTATGATACAATATACAAAAAATAATTAAATAAAAATCAGTCAGTCTGCCATTAGCCATTCACAGTATTAGTGTTATTAATTAAACTAAAACTAAAAAAAAAAAACAAATTTTTACAAAACATATACAAAAAATTCATAAGAACTATATAGAAATCTTTTATAACATTATAAATGTCTTTATCACTTTTGATGAATTAAAAGCAAAATCTACTTAAAATTACAAAAACTTGTGCTGCTTCATATTTTTCTGGAAATCATGACTTTTTTCAAGATACTTTGATGAATAGAAAGTTCAAAAGAACAATGTTCAATTCAAATAGAAAACGTTTGCAATCTTATAAGTGTTTTTACATTCAATTTTGATCAATATAAAGAGCAGGTCATATGGGTTTTTGAAAAATATATCTTTTGCAGTTTATAACGTAGCTATCCTTAAATGAAAACAATCTGCAAAGTTGTTAATCAAAAAAGTGCATGATAAATAAATATATTGTCTTTTAAAAGAGAGAGTCAATTCTGAATCACCTTAACGAGTCGTCATATTTTCGAATCCTTTGCCTGTTACACGTCACTGGGTAACACATTTGCATAATCCTCGCCTGCCCACGAAATACA
>NW_015551075.1:1134741-1139485 GCF_001515605.1 Sinocyclocheilus anshuiensis | reverse complement strand
GTGCTAATATGTGATGTACACCTAGTGCAGCTTTAGGTTTCCAGGAAGTAGTCTTACTGCAGTAGTTCTGACAATTCGCTGTGAACCCACTATTTCCTAAGAATGTGTCTATTAATGTAGACGGACGTTGTTCTAATTACTTTGTTTAATAATAACATCTTTTGTCTGTCGTTCTTCAAACATTACAGTAGACATATTTTGGTTTACAAACTGTATTGTTTCATCAGTTAGACAACTGATGGCTAACGTATCCACTAGGGATTCACCGATACCACTTTTTCCAGTACTCAACCGATACCGATACTTTTATTTTTGGTACTTGCCGATTTCTGAGAAAATTACAATGTTTTCTGACCTTAGATGCATTTAAACCTGTTGTAGGGGACTCCAACACAATATTAGGACACTTTAAAATACCATATGACCTGCTCTTTAATGCATCTTTGCTGAATAAAAGAATTAATTTCTTTAACAACAACAACAAAAAAATCTTACTGACCCCAAACTTTTATAAACTTAGGGATGCACAATATTGGATTTTTGCCGATATCCGATATGCCGATAATTTTCAACTCATTTTGGCCAATAGCCGATGCCGATATATAATTATTTTTAATGTTGGTTAGTTTTTTTACAATAACTTATTTGTTAGAATTAAATAAAATTATAAAATAAAATGTTATAATGACAGTACATTGAAGATTTGAAAATAACTATAAATAAACTATATTAATAATTTTTTTCAGAAAGATGCAGTGGTAACCTTAACATTTTATTTTATGATTTAACATTTGTAAATGGTCTAAAGCAAAAGAGTTGTAAAAATTCTGAAAATAGATTTTTTTTTGTTCATGTAAGCTATAGCTTCTGACCTTTAAATCAAAACATACTCAAGATTTTATGGCATCAATGACTGCTTTATTTAATCAGAAACACTGTCTAAATATAATTTGTGTATTTTTCTTTAATTTTATTAGAAGTAGGCCAACAGCGCCCACTACGGAATTAAAACTCCTTACTGAGCGGGCATTAGGACCCAGGGGAGGCTGCCGCTGCACCTGCTATTACTCTATCATACACCGAACGCATCATTCTGTACATGCATTCTCAGTTTAAATGCAGCGATCCAAAACAGTGAATCCAATCACCATTCAGGCAAAACTTTGCTTCAAGAATGAGCCACAATGCTGACGTGATCTAATCACACTGTTGATGTGATCTAATCACTAGCACATGTGAGTTAATGTATTCCTTTTATCAGCAAGACATAATCGGCATAATTATTCATATCAGGCCGATGCCGATATTTACATTTAAACACGTTATCGGCCGATTCCGATATTGGTCCGATAATATCGTGCATTCCTAAAACATTTTATACACACATATAAAATAACAAAATCTACTAAAAAACACAAAACAAAATTACTAAAACTTTAACTACAATTAAAATGAAAACAGAAAATATAAAAATAAAACTATAATAATTTGTGTATTTTTCTTTAATTTTATTAGAAGTAGGCCAACAGCGCCCCCTACGGAATTAAAACTCCTAACTAAGCGGGTATTAGGACCCGGGGGAGGCTGCCGCTGCTGCCGCTGCACGTGCTATTACTGTTTACTCTATCATACACAAAACGCGTCATTCTGTATGTGCATTCTCACTTTAAATGCAGCGATCAAAACAGTGAATCCAATCACCATTCAGGCAAAACTTTGCTTCAAGAATGAGCCACAATGCTGACGTGATCTAATCACACTGTTGATGTGATCTAATCACTAGCACATGTGAGTTAATGTATTCCTTTTATCAGCAAGACATAATCGGCATAATTATTCATATCAGGCCGATGCCGATATTTACATTTAAACACGTTATCGGCCGATTCCGATATTGGTCCGATAATATCGTGCATTCCTAAAACATTTTATACACACATATAAAATAACAAAATCTACTAAAAAACACAAAATATAACTTTTTTTATTTTAAAAACAAACATGCAAGCCCTGTGCAGATTTAAAAAGTAACACAAAAGTAACGTAACGCATTACTTTCCATAAAATGTTACTAAGTAACGTAATTAGTTACGTTTTTATGGAGTAACGCAATATTGTAATGCATTACTTTTAAAAGTAACTTTCCCCAACACTGCTCGCCTCACATTCAAGTCATGCAATAAAATCTCAATGAGAACACAATAAACTCAAAGCAGGCAAAAGAGACTCTGCCTCCCTCTGAACCTTCATCTCGCTTTCATATCGCTTTCTAAAGATGATTTACATACCAATCAATCTCATATTTCACAAATTTTGGGATTTTTTTGTTTTATTTTTTGTGAAAATAGTAATTTTCACGTCCAATTTTATTTTTATGGAAGCTCTGCCTTTTTAGCTTCCTCTGAGAAAACGCCCCCAGGGCGACTCATTCCGGCATTCTTCCACGTGTCATGGGCTGGGGAGTCTGGGATAGATGATGCCAAGTGTGATGAATGTCTCCCATATATTCACACTCTCCCAAAAGTACAACACACACACAATCACTCAGGTGTTTACAGGCACACACACACCTCTTATTCCACCAAAGTCAGATATTGTTAGACTCAGACGGGCCAAAAAAATGCCTTGTATGAGAACATGTGTGGTTTGCAGTACAGCGTAAAAGCTCAAGCTTAAAAATAGCTTAAAAACATGTAACATACTATTTTTAACCAACACATTGTTTGGCTTTTTTCCCCCACTTCATTAAAACAATTTGAATCAATCAAGCAATTTAGCATAGCTTTATACATGATACACAAGTATATATAAAATTGCTCAAAAAACATTTTTTTGAAAGAAGTCTCTTATTCTCGCCAAGGCAGGACTTATTTCACAATAATATTGTGAAATATTAACACAATTTAAAATAACTGTTTTCTATTTGTATATATTATAAAATGTAATTTATTCCTGTGATCAAAGCTGAATTTTCAGCATCATTACTCCAGTCTTCAGTGTCACATGATCCTCCAGAAATCATTATAATTTGCTGATTTGCAGCTCAAGAAACATTTCTGATTATTATCAATGTTAAAAACAGTTGTGCTGCTTCATATTTTTGTGGAAACTGTGATACTGTGATAAATATTTTGTAACATTATAAATGTCTGTACTGTTTCTTTGGACCAATTTATTGCCTCCTTGCTGGATAAAAGTGTTGTTTTGAGTATTACTTTTGAACAGTATTTTATTTGCCATGTTACTGTAAATCGCAGGAAACACAGAGATAAATCCTCATAAATAAAAAAGACATATCGAAATACTGTAGCCGCTCCATTCCCAGAGTTAATTTCAGCACCCTGATCCTACAAACATAACTTTTCGTAATATACAACGCAGCCTAAAAATTGTTGCAAAAGCAGGTTCTCTTGTGGTCGACATAATCGTTTTCTCTGAGTTCAGTAGCATATAGAGCAGTATATGAACACTTATTCCACACACAAAACAAACATGCAGTAAACCTAATGAGAGCTCAAACATTACAATGTGCAAAGACTCCCTTGTTTTTCATTGTGTGAAGAGAATTACTGGTGAGGAAATTATGAAATGATGAGAACGTTTATTGACCGTGGAAAAGGGGAATGTCCGTTTTGTAACAGACCCGATTTCATTAGCATTCATTAGCAGTGTTGTGGAAGCTACTTCGAAACCATTGTTCGAAACCAAGCTATAAACGTCCTAGAATTCAAAGTAGACAAACCCCATTTTATCTACCCTTTTAGTTATACCCATGCTGAAAAATAACAGCTATAATAATAATAATAATAAACTAGCTTAACAGCTGACATAAAAAAAAATAAAAAAAATCAATACTCAAAACAGACCAACCTAACTAGCCTGGCCAAGCTGGGAGAACAGCTAACTGCCTCTGTTGTAACTATCAAAGTCAGTATAACTGAGCTCAATAAGTTTTGTAACAAAATGCACTGACAGATTAGGGTAAATAAATATGTACTGTGAAAACAGTCTCATTTACTGACTATTTTCACCTCCCCTGACCATGTCTTTAGACAAGCCCACCCCGAAAGACAAAAGAAATACACCCAAAGTTGCACCCGAGGGCAAAGTAAATACAACCTGCTTTAAATGCACACCTACCAGTTCCCAGCACCTGTGCAGGCATAAATCAAGCCCATTCTGCCAACACCAGCTGAACGGGCAAATATTTCAAAAGTGTTAAACAGAAGGAGAATAAATGCTATTGATTTCAGGCTTGAGGCCACAGAGGCCCAAACGTCTCGAGGCTGGTCACATGGTTGTGGCTAACTGGTGCTATAATTACACAAACTACCCAAAACCATCAGTCATCAGAAGAAAAGCACTTGTTTGCATACTACTATGAAAGTTAGCAATTAGTGATGCACTTTTTTTTTTACCTGAAATACCGAAACTGAAATTAAAAAGTTTTCATTTAGCACGAAAACCAAAAATACAGTTAATGCAATAATCAATTAAGTAATTAAATGTATTTAATAATCAACACTCAAATAAAAGTTGTATATAAACATTAAAATTATATAATGACATAATTATGTTTCTACTCCAATTTGTTGAAAAGGTGGCTGCAATAAAAATTTGTTTTCATGACAGATTTATTCAAACTTAGATTAAAGGGTTAGTTCACCCAAAAATGAAAATTCTGTCATTAATTACACACACTCGTGTTGTTCAAAACCCGTAAGGCCTTCGGTCATCTTCGGAA
>NW_015551075.1:1096140-1134633 GCF_001515605.1 Sinocyclocheilus anshuiensis | reverse complement strand
GTTACGAAGCTACGAGAATACTTTTTTTGCACAAAGAAAACAAAAATAACGACTTTATTCCACATTTTCGTCAAAATAATGAGAATACCACAAAAAAGTATTCTCGTAGCTTCGTAACTTTACAGTTTTCTGGACCTTGAATGTGGGAGTTACCTTGCTGTCTATGGGAGGATCAGAGAGCCCTCAGATTTAATCAAAAATATCTTAAATTGTGTTCCGAAGATGAACGAAGGTCTTACGGGTTTGAAACAACACGAGGGTGAGTAATTAATGACAGAATTTTCATTTTTGGGTGAACTAACCCTTTAAATAAAGACAACTAATATTAAGTAAAAATTGATAAAACAGTTCATGTTTAACAAAATGTTTTTTTTCTAGCTGAATAATGAGTTTATGTATGTTTATGTGATTTTGCTGAGGTAAATGTAACATTACATGCCATATTGTTTACAAGCTGTTTTATTGACGTCTTTTTAAAAACAAGGAATCAATATTGTTAATCTAGCACTAGCACCACACATCTGACATGTTCATCTGTTGGAGTTTATCCACGTTGTGTGCACCATATGTGCCATCAGAGAAATGCTCATTTTACGCTTCTGCTAGAGTCAATGAATTTGGCCCTCCAAAACGGTTTTGGCCGAAACGGAAAATTCATTTTGGTGCAACACCATTTGGCATTATATTAGCAGTCAGGATATTAGGCATTCCCAACAAAGTTTAACAAGTCTATTCCAACAGCCTTCAAAGAGATGAAATGAGAAGGTTGGACATACTTGACATTGGTGTTGGTGCAGATGATGTACTCGATCTCGTCTGAATAAGGGTTCTGGAAGGTGAAACTGCTGGTTCTGATGAGCATCCACTCTCGGTTCTTCAGCCGGAACCGATACATGACCGAGAGAACCTGCCCTTTCAGCTTGACCACCTAAACACCACAGAAGAACACAGGAGGACAGGGAACATCAGTTCACATCACATGCATTTACATCTTAGAAATTCAAACATCACATTACGCAACTGCATGTTACTTTGCGAAGAACTTTTAAAAGACCTTTTAGATAACTAATGGTGCGAACCTTGCCACTGTCGCTTTTGGCTTGCTTAGTTGGGGATGCTTGATTTCTGGCAATACTGTGGACTTGATTGCACAGACATTATTGGAAGATAGCTGAACTTGATGATGACCACTGAATCATCAATGAACTGACTTTAACTGAAAAATTGACTGTTTGTTACTGTCCTCTTGTATTATTGACAAACTATTTCCCTGTTTGACACCGTAAAGCACTATCTGTATTGTATAAAGCGCTATATAAATAAAGGTGACCTGACTTAACTTGACAAATACGCTAAGAAAAGAGTTAGGTACAAACTAGCTAGTAATTACTGAGCCTCTAACGTGGACTTTATTATTTAAAGTAAGAACATACAAATGGCTGGTGCAACCCTACTGGGGGCTTTATTTTAATGCTTGACATGAGTGAACAATGACTGTAATCAGCGAAAGAATGAGCCAATCGGTTCCTACAGCAAATACCAAACCTATTATCAAAGTCCCCCACCAGGATCTAAAATTAACGCTTGTCAAGTGCAAAATGTGAACACAAATTGGCTTTAGAAATTAGGAACATGAGGTAATATTTTATTATACGTATCTATACTTTTACTCAAGTACTTGATTTGTGTACTTCGTCCACCACTGATGAGGAATAGTACATGCTTTATGCATGAGTGATTCAATTCAGAAAACAATCAAACCCACTGCATTTCAGACAACATCAATGACTAACAACGTTTACCTCAGTGGAAAATCTACCATCATTGGTTTTTCTAGGATACATAAGGGTTTTTCCCTTTCAGAACTCCATGTAGCCGATGTAAAAAAATAAGTACGAGGAGCAAGATCTCAATTTGTCATCTTCATACTTTTGTGACAAGACAGGCTCATTTTGAGCTAAAGTCAGACTCTGAACTTCATCCACATGCTCTCCACAGTCACCTCTATTGTCACTTAAAGTAATGTTTGCCCATCCAAATACAGAGATTGCTTTAGATACAAAAGCTGTGTTCAGAGAAAACAATCTTCCACTCAACAGAGCATGAAAGACAACGAGAAAGATCTTCAGAGTTAAAAAAAAACCTGATGAAAACTGCTCTCTTAAACAGCACAGATGGCCACACTTCAAGCGAGAAAAAAATAGTGAGTTAGAAGAAAGAGGGAAACTTTACTTTTTTGGATGTATATTCTGCTTTGAGAGAGGAAAGCGGATATGGACAGAGATTGCTTTAGATACAAAAGCTGTGTTCAGAGAAAACAATCTTCCACTCAACAGAGCATGAAAGACAACGAGAAAGATCTTCAGAGTTAAAAAAAAACCTGATGAAAACTGCTCTCTTAAACAGCACAGATGGCCACACTTCAAGCGAGAAAAAAATAGTGAGTTAAAAGAAGAAAAAGGGAAACTTGACTTTTTTGGATGTATATTCTGCTTTGAGAGAGGAAAGCGGATATGGGATATATATTTTTTTCTGCTTAGTAGTAATAAACTGAGAAGTGTACATAGTTAAGCAGTAAACAAATGCTACAGAGTTTAATATAATTGGGAAACATCAATGCAAATCATATAATCTGATATAATTCTGAGAAACAGAATTTTCAATGACTTCGATTAGGCCATAGAGCCGATAGCCAATACTGATCATTATTTTAGATTATAAAGCCAATAACTGATCAACTGACTGATGACAGATATCAATCTACATTGTGAGACTGATAACAAAAAAAAAAGCTGATCTTTAAAGTTCAGATTTCAGTATTATTTCTATAATATTATAGTATTTAATAATACATAGAATTAGCTTATTTTTATTTCATCTTTTTTATTTTGTTTTATGTGCTTTTGTCATTTTTATTAGCTTTTGGATTCTTAAATATTTATATTGCAACTTTAAAGTTTATTTAAGCTTTAGTTTTAGTAATTCTAGTACCTCAAGTTAATTTATTTCTGTTATGTGCCAAAGTTTAGGTTTTTTAAGTTTAAGTTTTTTTTCTAATATTTATATTTTATTTATGTAATATGTATATAATTTAAGTTGACTTTAGGAAGCCAGGGAATTCTGGATTGTGAAATCAGGGCAGGATCTTAGATTTATATCTCTTTATGGTTTTCGTTTTCCATTCTTTTATGACAAATGGTCTCTTCATCTTCACGCGGTAAAGATTCTGTCAAGAATTCAGTAGTCCGCAACATCAAATTATTTCGTGCAACCCTGTGAATGTATATTGTTCTAGTCTCTGACATCTGCCGAGACTCAATATCGAAACTACAGGCCAAGAATAACACGCTTTCACCGTCTCGCTACGCATAAATTGTTGGCTTTTGTTCTACTTGGCTTCAAAAGTACAAGATAAGACACAGATAAGACTCAGAAACAGGTGTGTGTTTGCGGACGCCGCCGCGTGTGTGTGTGTGGTCTCGAGTTTTGAAGACATCCAGTTATCTGAAGGCTTTTCTGGATGTCAGCCAGAGGGGTCTTTATCAGCCGTCAACAGACCTACGCAGAGAAACAGGTGAAAGTACTTTGACAAATCTCTTTGTAGCGTACCTGACCACTCAACCTTGGCCTTCCAGGAGAAGTGAGGTGGAGGATTTGAGGGGCTTTTAAGAAGCGAAGCACGTAATATAGAGGGCACAATCATCTAGGGAGTAAAAACACTGCGCCCACCCTTCAAGTGCCCACAATATTATCCCCTGAGGTGGAATACCAACACACACACACACACACACACACACACACACAAACACACAAACACACACACACACACGGTTGGCATAAATGTATGTGGACATCAGGATGTGAAGAGAATACTGATGATAGCTGTGAACTCACAGACAGGAAGTTGAAGACAAAGAAAAAGGGGCCAAAAAGACCAAAAGCTGGGGAAATAAAGAGCAGGATAAAAGAAAAACTGAGTTTTTGTAGAAGACCAAAGATAAGGAGACAGAATGAGATGCTCTTTACCTTATCCTGTATCCTTATCTTTGGTCTTTTACAAAAACTCAGTTTTAAAATTAAAATTAGTATTAAAATTACTAGAACTAATACTGAACAAAAAACTAAATTAAAGCTAACTATATATATATATAGAACATGAACGACACACAAAAATAACATTAATAACAAAGAATAAAGATACAAAATGCCAGATAGGAAGTTAAGGATAAAGAAAAGGGGCTGGAAAAGAGTGAAAGTCAGGAAAATAAGGAGCAGGATAAAAGAAAAAGTGAAAAAGACCAAAGATAAAGAGATGAGGTAAAGAGCAGGAACAGAGGTGATGCAACAGGAAGAGCGAGAGGAGGAAATCAAAAAGACCTTGTGAAGAGCACCAGCTTGCGTTTTAATTGGCAGCGGGATACAAAGACAGAAAAACAAACAACAACAGCTGCAACAGAGAAAACCTCTTCAAATGGCATCCAAACAGAAGACTATGGAAGCGACCACTCAACCACTCTTCAATGTTCTCAGAAGGTACTCGACGATCTCAGAGAAACTCTCAGCGGTGGCCAATCAACACGTATTAACTGATGGAGACTTTCAGCTACTGGTACTGAATGACTAACCAAACAGCACTCAAGTTCACTTCCTAGTGCTGACTGGAGCGGGGAAGCAAAGGATCGTGGGGCGAGAAGAATATGTTTTTACTAGCAAGCAATGTTTCACATAATGTCAGCCCAGAGCTCAGAGTTTGCTCTTTCACAGCTCTGGAGTCTAGCGAGTTCTCACCTTGTCTTAGATGTTTCTCCTAAAATTCCTGAGAAGAAACAAATGAAGAGTCATTTGCAAAAACCGATAAACGCCACTTTAAAAAAAAATTAGCTGACTGCCGTGCATTATTCTCCACATATAGTGCGATCTGAAACCTAAACACATTTGTCAAAAAAGCCGGTTTTGTCCACTTTCAAGGCTTCGCGAGTTCATGTTTTACTGCAGAAGCCGACAAGCGCCCTTGTTGTTTTTGAACAGAAGCCGATAAATCAATTTTAGCGAATCAGCACGTTGTATTCAGGTCAGGTGACAAGGCTACTTTCACTTTGAAAAGACGTACTAACTGAGAGGAGTTTCGTCAAAGCTGACTAAAAGTGATCGAGAATGGATAATTTCGACAAACTTGATGAACCTGTGATATCTTCTTCAGGGCGAAAAAGGAAAATAAAAGCAGCTCTGTGTATTGCGTGTAATCACATCCATACAGTTTATGATCACAACAACAACAACGTTTGTCAGGCATCTACATTTTCATCTGAGGAGATTACAAAGATTAAACGAGTGTTTTTTTAAACTCTAAAACATGAAATGTGGAGTTATCTGCTTTTGCCAAAACACGACTGTTGGAGTTATCTACTTTTGCTATAAAACAAACTTTTAATATGTTAAAAAACATACTTTCAATTCACTTTAATTTTGTAAATTACCTGTATTTGTTTGTTATTATTACTTAATCAAAACAACCCAACTGCAGTTTGATTGATATTACTTGGAATGCGCAATAAAAAAAAACGTGATTTCTGAAAAAAAATTTTTACAAAATGAGTTATCGGTTTTTGCAAATGAACTCTTCAAATATAGTTGACATTCAGTGATCCTTGAGCTATAAAATTAATGTGGTCAGCTTTAATAAAGCTTGCAGATGGATCCACACGTCTCACGTCTCGTCAGCCCCGTTACAGCGGCTAAGATCAACTGCTCATGGGAAAAAATCATGAGTTCATATTGAGATGTCTGGTTTATGATGCAGTCTTGACAAATCTGAGCATGGTTTGAGATCTATTGAAACTAGGAGATGCATGTGAGATCGTGTTTGCATGTGTTTTTCTCAGCATATCGGAGAATCATGGCTTGGATTCATGTCTTCTTCAGAAAAAAGTTAAAACTCAATGAGAAACACACGTCATGAACTACATGACGTTGCTTTTTCATTAGAAAAAATGCTCTGCATTTTTAAATAGTTATTTTCGAAGAACCTGTCTGTTGCATTCATTTGTGTTTTGTCTTTATTACATTTTTTCGAAAGCGAATGTCTTGATGCTAGATTTATGAAAATCTTAAAGAAGTTAAGAAATGTCTTAAGATAAATTGTTCGAAGTTCGTAAAAATGTTCCTAAGGGCAAGCTCTCAAATATTTCCTTAAAAGCATCTTTTTTATTATTATTAAGAAGAAAAGTATGGCTTTGGCGTTATCGGATTATATGGTGATTCTTATACAAGACAAATTTTATAGAAGAATATTATTCTTAAGAATGTTTCGTGATTCCAGCCCTAGGAGACTCCATTAGCTCTCATTTTATCTTGAAGGGAACATCGAGAGATCTCATTTATGATGTTTCTTTCCTACTGGATCACCGCTGGTTGTTGGTTTTGTTTTTGTTGGTGTACCTGCTGGAAGCTCTCTCGCAGGTGGCTCTGGTCCTCTGGGTGGCAGAACTCCAGAATGTCTTTGCCAAGAAGATCCTGTGCAAATCCAATAAAAAGAACAAGAGTCATATGAATTTGATATGAACTTGATTTGCACAAACTCTTTGTACTTTTAAACACAGAGCACAGACAGCATCAGGGTCATAATGAATAATCATTAGAAAATGTTGACTATTTCAAAAATAAGCCTCAATATTCTCTATTATTCAGAAAACAGCCTGACTTGTCTGACTTGTCATGAATCTGTGATTGAGGTTGAAGTATGTACTGCATTCCAAACTCAAAATATTGGACAGAGTTGTTCCTCCCGCCCCCTCCTCCTAAGACATGACGCTCACGCAGGTTGCCAGATTGAGGACACGCAAAAGGAACAAGCGCAGTTGTCAATGGAAGGCGACGAGACCTAAATTGTACGTAATTGAGATGCCTCTTGTTATAGTGCTTTTTAGATGGATGCTGAGGCTTTTTAGGTTGGGTAGAATCTGTGATCTCTGATCCAGTTTGTTTGATGGTTTCCATGGCTGCAATACTCGTGTTTTCTGCCAACTGGTAACCCGGGGTTTCAAAATACTATTGGGTAAATTGGCAGTGGGCGGAATCACAGAGACCAAAACAAAAACAGACATTCCGACACGGAACAAACATTTCAAAGTAAAATAACTGGCTGTTGCATGGTTTTTTTGTAAAAACAAGTATGTGAACTTAGCAGTTTCCTAAATATCTGCAAACATATTACGGTATTTTTATGCTTCTGTGCAGTCAAAAAAATTACATACAGCACCTTTAATATAAAGTTGCATGTTGAGTGAAACTGACCTGAGGCTGGTAGCCAATCACGTTGATGCAGCGAGGGTCCACGAAAGTGATAATGCCATCTGAGTTGTGGCGGGAAAGGAATTCCGTCGGCACAGAGAGTCCGTTCATATCCATGGAAACTGGAGAACTGGTCACCTGAGAGACAAGATAAAGGGATTCTTACAAAATCAGGATATTCAAACAAACAGACACATGTTTTGTAGGATAGGATTCATAGGATTATGAAAGAATTAGTTATAGTTGTCTATGCACATTAAGATGTGGGAAGGTATTTACTGCATAAAAAATCACATTTAAATGCTAGACATATCAAAAAGACATGGATTAGACATTTTAAAACATTAAGTATACAAAAGTTCCAAAGTTGAAATAGTTTTCTGCAGTGACCCTGAGTATAACAAGTGAGTTGACATGGTGCTTTTTTATAATGAAAGATGAATTAAGCTCCCAGAAATATTATGTTACAAAAATATAAATAAGCTTAGGTAAACGACAGATTCAACATATCCCAATACATCTTCTGTCCAGATTATGTATTATATACATTCTGAAATCCCAGACTTATCAGAACTCATCAATATAAATTAAATACTATATTCCAAAGGGAGAATCAATGATCTCTGATGCATTTGTCTTTAATTCAACTTGATCTATGAAGTTGTAGTAAGAAACAATACAATGTTGCTGCCTGCATGTGTACAACAACACTTGGAGATGTGGGTTGTTGCTAGGTGGTTGCTATGCAGTTTAGGGGTGATTTTAGCAAGTTATGTTTTCTAGCGTGTTTTGGGAGCTTACAAATATGTTGCTATGTGGTTGCTGGGGTGTTCTGGATGGTTACTAGCCTGTTGCTATATGGTTGCTAGGGTGTTTTAATTGTTAGATTGTTGCTATGCGGTTGTTAGGGTGTTCTGGTTGTTAGAATGTTGTCATGCGGTTGCTAGTGTGTTCTTGTTAGAATACTGCCATGCGGTTGCTATGGTGTTCTAGTTCTTAGAATGTTGCCATGAGTTTACTAGGATGTTCTAGTTTTTAAATGTTGTCATGCGGTTGCTAGGGTGTTCTGGTTGTTAGAATGTTGCCATGCGGTTACTAGGGTGTTCTAGTTGTTAGAATGTTGCCATGAGGTTACTAGGGTATTCTAGTTTTTAGAATGCTGCCATGAAATTACTAGGATGTTCTAGTTGTTAGAATGTTGCCATGCAGTTGCTAGGGTGTTCTAGTTTTTAGAATGCTGCCATGAGGTTACTAGGATGTTCTAGTTTTTAGAATGTTGCCATGCAGTTGCTAAGATGGTCTAGTTGTTAGAATGTTGCTTTGTGGTTGCTAGGATGTTCTACTTGTTAGAATGTTGCCATGCAGTTGCTAGGGTGTTCTAGTTTTTAGAATGCTGCCATGAGGTTACTAGGATGTTCTAGTTTTTAGAATGTTGCCATGCAGTTGCTAGGATGGTCTAGTTGTTAGAATGTTGCTTTGTGGTTGCTAGGGTGTTCTAGTTGTTAGAATGTTGTTATGGGGTTGCTAGGATGTTCTAGTTTTTAGAATGTTGTAACGAGCTCACTAGAGTGTTCTAGTTGTTAGAATGTTGCTCTGTGGTTGCTACGGTGTTCTAGTTGTTAGATTGTTGCTCTGTGGTTGCTACGGTTTTCTAGTTGTTAGAATGTTGCCATGCAGTTACTAGGATGTTCTAGTTGTTACAATATTGCCATCTAGTTTTTAGAATGCTGCCATGAAGTTATTAGGATGTTCTAGTTGTTAGAATGTTGCCATGCAGTTGCTAGGGTGTTCTAGTTTTTAGAATGCTGCCATGAGGTTACTAGGATGTTCTAGTTGTTAGAATGTTGCCATGCATTTGCTAGGATGGTCTAGTTGTTAGAATGTTGCCATGCAGTTACTAAGGTGTTCTAGATGTTAGAATGTTGCCATGCAGTTGCTAGAATGTTCTAGTTATTAGAATGTTGCCATGAGGTTACTTGGATGTTCTAGTTCTTAGAATGTTGCTTTGTGGTTGCTAGGGTGTTTTAGTTGTTAGAATGTTGCCATGCAGTTACTAGGGAGTTCTAGTTTTTAGAATGTTGTAACGAGCTTACTAGAGTGTTCTAGTTGTTAGAATGTTGCCATGCAGTTAACTAGGGTGTTCTAGTTGTTAGAATGTTGCTCTGTGGTTGCTAAGGTGTTCTAGTTGCTAGAATGTTGCTCTGTGGTTGCTAAGGTGTTCTAGTTGTTAGAATGTTGTTATGCGCTACTAGAGTGTTCTAGTTATTAGAATGTTGCTATGCGGTTGCTAGGGTGTTCTGGTTGTTAGAATGTTACTATGTGGTAGGTAGGGTGTTCTTGACAACTGTTATAGTGTTCCGCTTGGCTGCTTGATTGTTACTATACGGTTCCTATGGTGTTCTAGGGAGTTACAAGCATGTTGTCATGCGGTTGCTAAAATCTATGTTTTTGTTGCCATATATGTCAGAGGTCCACACATACCTGCAGTCTTCCAATCGCAACCAAGCAGTATTTGCTGGTTTGACCTGCTTCTGTGTCTTCATCCGGGATGGTCATGCCTGGAAAAGTCACAAGAACAGTCATTTGTCCAAACAAACACTAACAGCAGACTGAAAACATGTGGAGATCCTGATGACTAACATGTTTATTCCTACATAATTTTCTAATGAGATACTCTGTTGCAACAGCACACAAGGACCTGTTTGGGAATCTTTGCGCAAAAACGTCTCTTCGATCCCACTAATAGCATCTGCTTGATATTTTTGTCCACGTCTCCTTGACTCATCAGGAGTTTGTTCATGCATAATGACTTATTTTAGTTGTCCAAAACCAGTAGCAAAGCGGTTATTGTTCCTGGATGCTGTCGTGCTGTGGAGTAAATGGGACATGAAGTCACGGCAGATGGGAATCAGGGCGGAGGAGCGATTCCTATCCTGGAGTTTGTTTAAGCAGGAACATGAATCTCTTTTTAATTACTTTAATGATTTCTCATCGACACACTTCCTACTTTGCCTTGATTCATAACTATTTAAAGACTTTCTATAAATGAATAAGAAAAACACAACTGGAACCAAGGCCACTGAAAAACTCTTGCACTCTACTGCAAACCGACTTCTCAAGGTTAAACTGATTCAAACCAGTAACTTTTGAGTCTTTTAGACCAATTAATTTAAAGAATCGCTTCATAAGACTCTACACTTGTCACACTTTATGTTTGCTTTTTATGCATGCAGCAAATATATACAGTACAATATAAATACAGAGAGACATATGGTCAATTTATTGTCTCATTGTCATTATTTCATGGTCTGTTCCCACATTCACACTGCAAACTGTCACCTCGAGTAAAATACAACTCAATTCATCAGCGGCGCATGGCGGCGCAGGGAACACTAGCTCGCAAAACTAATGACTGTGCTACAAATAAACAGGAACGGAATATATATCACTGAATAAATGACACATTCAGGAAAAAAAAACTTCTCTACAAACAGGCTGCATACTATGGACAGATGCACCGATGGTTTGAATTAATTTACTGCCTTTAATTTGCACAAACTGACATTATACAAGCAGACAGAATTCATTTGGTCGCATATCAAAGTAATAAAGAGCACATCAAGTCTTGTGTTTGTTATGCAAACGCTATGAAACTGATCAACAATGCATATCAGGGCCATCTGGTGAGGCCAGAGCTCTTCCTAACTACGTTAATGCAGTGATTACCATTCAGTGTGATGAAAACGATTCGAGATGTCTTTGTTTAGATCACCACATTCCGATATGACACCATAATGGCTGACAATCAAGTGTTGCGGGTTATTTTTATCCTTACTTTGTGCCACTATGCAACAAACAGGATGTCCAGCATGTGTAATTAATTTTTACGACACACACATTTGTTGGAGATGCACTTGGGGGATACCTGGACAACCTCCAGCGAAGATATGAGGCTAAAAGTTCACATTTTTGAATTCAGGGTTGCTCAATTCTATTTCTTCTTTTCTCACTGCACACATGCTGTTGTGCTAATAGGAATCACAGGCCGGGGGGGATCTAGCGTGCCGGTGTCATATGGGAGTCATCCAAAACTCCAGACAGTTCTGCCGACTGAAGGACTCAATTTAACACCGAATTCCAGAGTTCTGATAGTGCAAGGAGTTCAAACACATGTTTCAAACAATGTGTTCCATTAGGCTTCGGATTGTGAGTTGAGGACTTAAGCAAAACACATTCATAATATTGCTACTACTCATTTGTACTCAGATATTGAGTAAAAAATGTTTTTACTAATATTAACAAGTGGAACTTGTTGAACTGGTTCCAAAAAAGATTCACTGAATCATTTGCATCACTGCATGCTGATGTTAAATGCAAACTTAAAGGAATAATTCACCCAAAAATGAAAACTGTCATCTTTTAATTACCTTCACGATGCTCCAAACCCATAACACTTTGGTTAGTCTTCAAAACACAAATTAAGATTTTTTTTAATTAAGTTTTAATGAAACCCGAGGTCCTGAATCAACGAGCACAAGACGCATGGGTGAGCTTTGCCATTATGTCTTCGCTACGTACTGTATGTGCGTTTATCAAATAAATCTGTTCATCATATTTCCACATACTAGCCTCAAATCAACTTTTAGTTACTCACTCAACAAACCTGGTACACTTCTGAGTATTTGTTTGTTTGTATATTTGTATGCTTCTCTCTGATTCAGTGGCTTTGGACTGACTGTGTTTGAGTGTGTTTGTGTAAGTACCTGCTGGCGGCCAGGCCTTGATGTAGCCGGTACAGTGCACAACAGAGTACTGCGCCTCCCCCTCCTTAGATGGGCCAAGACCATTCCTGTGAACGAAAGAGACACACAAAGAGAATGAAACCAACAAAACATGTCTGGTACTCATGTTTGGTACTTTAAAGTTGGCATTTGAGGATTACGTTCTGCAGGATCTGATTTGGAAAGCCGGCACGAACCTCAGCAAAAATGTTCCCTTTAGCATTTCACATCAAAACAAAACACAGAAGCACAACAACAACACGACTCCATCTGCACACATCAAGATGATTGCGGTTCTGCTTTCCTAAAGCTTGTATTTCAATACCATTTTCAATTCACTGCTGTTTAAAAGTTTGGGGTTGGTAAGATTTTATGTTTTTATGTTCTTATGCTCACCAAGGCCGCATTTATTTGATCAAAAATACAGTAAATTATTAAATAATATTACTACTTAAAATATCTGTTTTGTATTTGAATAGATTTTAAAATGTAATTTATTTCTGTGATGCAAAGCTGAATTTTCAGCATCATTACTCCAGTCTTCAGTGTCACATGATCCTTCAGAAATCATACTAATATGCTGATTTGCTGCTCATGAAACATTTCTAATTATGATCAAATATTGAAAACCATTTGCCATTTAATATTTGTGTGTTTTTTTTCTTCAGGATTCTTTGATGAACAAAGTTCAAAAGAAGAGCTTTTATTTGAAATACAAATAATTTGTAACATCATAAATGTCTTTCCTATGATTTTTTTGATCGTTTCAATGCATCCTTTTGTATAAAAGTTAATTTCCAATTCTCACTATATACTAGTTGTTTACTAGCATGCATATTACTAGCATATTGGCCGTTTATTAGTACTTATAAACCACATATTAATGCCTTATTCTGCATGACCATATTTTAGATCCCTTAATCCTACATAAACTTAACAACTACCTTACTAACTATTAATAAGCAGTAATTAGGAGTTTATTGAGGCAAAAGTCATAGTTAATAGTGAGAACTGGACATTAAAATAAAGTGTGACCTAAATATTAGTTTCAGTTTAGTTTTTATTTCTATTTAGGTTTTAGATATTTCATGCAAGTAATGCAATTTCTATGTGAATAACACCAACAAACAGAATTGTAAATCATTTTATATGTCAAAATGTAATGAATTGTAGCACTGACACATTGAAATGTATTTTTAACACTGAAAACAATGTACAGACTTTAAGTAATTAAACATGATGAACAAAAATATTCATTAAAAATAATAGTTTAGGAGATATTAGAAAAGCGAGGGCAAACCAAATTTGCACATTATGGACTCTGAATCAGACTTTTTTGTTCCATCCATTAATACTAAAAACGTTGTTAATTAATTTATTTTTGTTTATTTCAGATTTCGGGTCCAACTTCTAGCTATGTCATGCCATTTATTATTTAAATCTCGTTCATGAGCTCAACTGTGCAAGAAACACCAGGTCATGGGTTTGATTCCCAGGGAAAACACGTAATGATAAAGAATATTCCTTGAGTGCACTTATGCAAGTCATTATGGATAAAAGCATCTACCATTTCATTATAAATAGTAATGAGAATCAACATTTTTTGTTTTGGATTTAGCATCAACAATATCCCTCATCCACACTGGCCCCTCTCACCTCGTTTTGTGAACTGTACGACACTTTTGTACAAACGCCTGACACACCTATGCCATTTATCAACTAGACATCTGCAATGTACTTTTCTCTCAGATGTTCCTGGAAGAAGTGATTCCTGCATTCCAGAGCTGTCAAAACCCACAAAACACACAGCGCTGCAAGTTTGATGCAAACCAACAAGACGCCTGCCGCAGAGAGGAGGCCAGCGGGTTAAACATCAGGGTCAAAGGGCAAATTACAGGAGGAATGAACAGGAACATTGGCGTTACATTCTTAGGAACAAATTCTAAGAATTTACTTAAAGGAAGCTAAATTCCTAGAAGTTGTTCACGTAATGCCAAATGTTCTAATTGACACCGAAAAGTGTCGCAAGACAAATTGTGGTTCAGATAAGAGTTTATTTAATCAACTGAGTGCTGCTACTTTCATTGTTTCAAGACTTACCATTATACCATGTTCAAAAAAAAAAAAAAGTGAAAAGTTGCTGGTGTGACTGATGTATTCAGGTTCATTCAGTCATATTAAATTATATTTTTTGACTTAAATCAAACTAGTTAATTTGTATGTTACCACATCAAACAGATTTTAGGTTACCTGACAAAACATGTTCTCAGAGTAATACCATGGTACTTTTTTGTTAGTTTAGTTTTTAATGGGTTTGATTGCATGTGTAAGCCAAAAAAATTTGAACTAGCAATGTAACGTACTGCATAAGTTCTGTTTTGAATTAGAGGATGTTTGGTTAATAGTTTGGGGTTGAATAACTGCCGAATTGGGTGAAAATTTTAAATTTAAAAACTGCTTCGGGAAAAAAAAGAACTCTTACCTGTATCTCTTTCTCATGCTAGACAACCGATTCAGTGAAATATGATCCAGTGGAGCATTGCCACACCTAAAGAAACATATAAAAACAGTTAAATTCTCATCATAAATGGATAAGAACACAAATACAATGTACATCTTTGTTAAACATTAAAGTTTGGAAAACTCAAATTAAATTTTGTTACGAAATGAAAATAAAACGATGAAAAACAAATATGAAAAGAGCAAAGAAGATTCTGATTAAATAAAATGTACTCAAGGGCTGTATTAACCAGAAAATATTGTAACAAACAAACAAACAAAAAAGAGGAAATAATGACAATTCAATTTTTTTGTTAAACATTAAACTTTGGAAACTTCTACCTAATTCTATTTATACCTAGTTATGGCATTAATGATCACTATAAAAAATATTGCATTACTATTATAATAATGATACAAAGTTTAAATAAGCAAAGATTTAGAATAAATAATGTGTACTCAGAAAAATAAATAAATATATATATTGAGTGTGACACAGTATGTGTATATATATATATATATATATATATATATAATTATTTTTTTTTTAAAGAAAAGACTGACAATTCAAATTTTTTGTTAAACTTTGGAAACCTCAACTTAATTATTGGCACTTATGGCACAAATTATCACTTATTTTAATAAAAAAAAAGATTTTATCATTTTATCTGTTCATGATAAAAAAATCAAATATTAAGTTCCTTAAGTGTAGCACAACCAGCAAAGAAGATTCAGATTAAATAATATGTACTCAGAGTTTGCGTTAACTAGAAAATTATTTAATTAATTAATTAATAAAAGATTGACACTTCATTTTGTATGATAAAAACAAGAATACTCTATAAAAAAAAAAAGCTAAAAACAGGTGATTTTTACAAGTCAGTTCAAAGTGATAACTAATAATTATTTATAGCACAAGCACTGATGTATTCTAGTTACCATATCATGACTATATATAGCTGTTATCATTTGAATCCAGCTAGCAAAGACAGTAAAGACTACATGAGTGACCTGAAATCTCTGACCCTGTTGAGGAGTAAAACAGTTCACATCTGTTCCAACTTGAGCTGTTTATCTCCCAAAATCACTTCCATTCAACCTGGCAAGACAGTCTGTCTTTGTCAAATAGGTTGTCCAGTGTTCGTGAACGCAAGTTATGCAAATAAACAGCACGTACGTTTTTGGATGACAAGTAAGCAAGCATCCCTCAGAGTTGAGTCATCATGATATCTAATAGCATTAAAGCATTGTGTAAGAACGACGATCATGTTTTCGAAGGGTTCTGTTTATCTCAAGCGTTTTTACACACACTCAACAGATGCGCTCATTTGCTGGCATGCGGTTTCAATCTGTCAAAGAGCCACAAATAGAAAACGTTAAACATGAGCACATTCTTGATGTCGCTAACTCTCATATTTATGTGCTGAAGGAAGCACAAAAACACATGCGGCTTAATCATACGTTATGTTGGAATTTGCTTGTCATGGTTTGTGACAAACTAGGACGGACATTCGAAACTAATTCGGGAAATGCATGCTTGCATCTGTTGTTAGCCTAAAAAGAGACCGTTTCAAAACAACATTATGAATGAAAACACCTTCTAAACATACTGCAGGAAGGACAGGAATGCTCAGCAACAACAACAATCATGTTTCTGTTTGCCTCATTGCTGACAAATCCAATTATTAAAGCATTTTGTTGTCTTGAAAGTTCATGGAGGCTTTAAAATGAAACAGTAAAATTATATTTGTTATGCTCAAAATAAAAGACGCTTTGATAAAAAGGTAAATATTTCATACAGGATCATAATGAAGCAGTTTAGGACAGAAACGTGCGGAGACTCTATTAATGTTGTGCAGATTGACAGTGATTCTATAACACTTTCATTTTAAACTAATTCGGGAAATGCATGCTTGCATCTGTTGTTAGCCTAAAAAGAGACCGTTTCAAAACAACATTATGAATGAAAACACCTTCTAAACATACTGCAGGAAGGACAGGAATGCTCAGCAACAACAACAATCATGTTTCTGTTTGCCTCATTGCTGACAAATCCAATTATTAAAGCATTTTGTTGTCTTGAAAGTTCATGGAGGCTTTAAAATGAAACAGTAAAATTATATTTGTTATGCTCAAAATAAAAGACGGAGAAAAAAAACACTGATAAAAAGGTAAATATTTCATACAGGATCATAATGAAGCAGTTTAGGACAGAAACGTGCTGAGACTCTTTAATGTTGTGCAGATTGACAGTGATTCTATAACACTTTCATTTTAAGTAGTGGCAAAATAAACATATAGGTGTGAATTTATTTATAAGTAGTGAATGTTCCACAATAATAACCTTTTTAAACAAACAAAGTGGCATCCTAATATCTAGAAAATGGACGATGAGGATGGTTTGTGGTTCATTTCTAAAAATAAAAATAAAAAGTGACGTGACATGTGGCCAAGTATGGTGACCCATACTCGGAATTAGTGCTCTGCATTTAACCCATCCAAAGTGCACACACACAGCAGTGAACACACACACACACCGTGAACACACACCCGGAGCAGTGGGCAGCCATTTTTGCTGTGGCGCCCGGGGAACAGTTGGGCTCAGTCGTGGTCTTGAAGGTGGAAGAGAGCGCTGTATATTCACTCCCCCCACACACAATCCCTGCCGGGACGAGACTCGAACTCACAACCTTTGAGTTACGAGTCCGACTCTCTAACCATTAGGCCACGACTTCCCCCGTAAATTTCTTTTATTGTACAACCCCAAACTTTTTTGTGTTCCCATCATTTTACTGACGACTGCTTCTCTAATCTCGTGGAGTTCAACACGGGATTCACAAAACACTTGCTGTTGAAAGATGAGCTCAGTACCCAGTTTATTTGGACCAGCTGGCTCCACTAAATCACAACCTGTATGTATGATAAATAATAGAAGTTCATATTTTATACTGAGCGTTCAAAAATACAAAACTATGGCAACGGGCGTATCATTTCTGACACACGCTGTATGCAGTAGACCAATCACAACTGACTGAGCCATCTGACCAATCAGAGCACAGCAGGCTCACAGAAAGGAGGGGTTTAGAGAGACCGAATCTTAGAACTGCTTCGAATGAATCGTTTGAGAATCGATGGAAAATGAGGTGATATTAAATACATATATTAAGAAAACAAAGGCGTTTTTTGACCTTGCATGCATGTAAACCTATTGTAGGAGACTCCCAAAACAATATTAGGAACCTTAAAAATGGCATAATAGGGACATTTTATTATGATCATGAGATCTGTGAGCTCATGGAGAGCATAAACTCTACCTCATTCTGCAGATGAAGGAACGTCTCGAGCCCATACACATTCTCATAGAGGACTGCTGTCCTTCCTTCTTCACCGTCCCAGTCTTCAGGTCCAGAATACGCCCTGGACACACACACACACACACAGACAAGAGGAAAGAGATTAACTTAGGAATTGGCATTTTAAATTCATTTGTGGTAGAGTACTCTGACAAAATCCCTTACATGACATTTAAAATGTTTTAATTACAAACGTAACATCATACAGAAAACACAAAGTTTGGAATAATTAAGACTTTTTAATGTTTTGAAAGAAGTCTCTTCTGCTCACCAATGCTGCATTTATTTGATCAAAATACAGTAAAAACAATAATACTGTCCAATATTATTTCAATTTAAAATAATTGTTTTCTATTTTAATGTTTTAAAATGTAATTTATTCCTGTGATGCAAAGCTGAATTTTTAGTAGTCATTAATCATTACATTAAATCAATATATTAATTATTATAAAACAGTTAGTTCCATTCCTCGATTCTGATTGGTCAGCAGCTGTGTTTTATTCACGACACAGCACGGCTATGACGGCTTCACCCAACGGTTCTGTGCATCACTGAGCAACACCCTTAGCAACATAAGCAATCAATGATATAGCATCAAAACTGTTTCATTTATTATGTATTTCGGCAGAATTAACTGTTTGTTATTTATTTGATGAAGTATGAGTGACCCCTTGCTGGCGTTATATTGCATCTTTCATCTTTAATTTTGAGACCCCGCCCTTCGGGAGATATGTTGATGTGTGCGCGCGTCTGTGTGGAAGCCTACAGTTTCCGAAGTGAGGAAGGAATATTACTGTATTTCGTTTTCGGTTTCAGGTATGATTCTGTATGTCCATCAGTTTACACTGTAATGACGCTTGCAAACTCGCGCTGTGGCGCGAACCGGTCTGTTTTCTAACTAAATACGGAAAACAGACGTTTTTTTATGCTGAGAGATAAGCAAATGTATGTGTGTGAGAAAATATCATATATGGTGTTAAAATATTCTCTTTCCGATTCTCTGATTTTATTTAAGCTCCATTAGATGAGGCATGTTCAGAACATTCTCTTTCCGTTTACTATTGCTGTCAGGAACTATTTTTTAGCGGAAGGACAGCATTTAACGAACTTGCTTCAAAAAAGTAACATTTCAATACATACATTTTTGGTTATAATATTTTTTATTGTGTGGTAACAGTTTTATAAAAGCAATAAGGTACTCGAGGCGGTACTGTATCAACGCCCTTCGGCCGTGATTTTTTCACGATACAGCACGCCCTCTTGCTTAATTATTATTAAATTTTTTTCCTATCTAAAAAAGATCTATCTAAAAAAAATAAATCTTAAAAAGATAAAAATACATATTGTTATATAAATGAAAACATAAACAAATGTGTAAAATATTTGTAAAAAAAAAAAAAAATACATTAACATTTTTAAGAAGAAGAAACACTTCAGGAGTACTGAAATTAATTAATGACACCAGGGTGATGATAAAAACTCTGTCCATCACATTTTTAGTTTCACATGCATTTACTTTCATCCATTAAGGTGAATCATCATCTGCTGGGATGCATGACTATATTAAGTATTGAATATACCAATAAGAATCAAAATATTGCCACAACCATTGGATGCACCTGCTATTACGGTACCTCATATCACTTAGCACAGCACCCTGTGCATCCATTTGAAATGACTAGATTGAAATGACTAGACGTTCAATCCTAATAAATCCCATAACAAACAACTAACAGGCCCACAAACACCTACAGATGCACAGTAAATGTTATAACCATCTCGTCCACCGCTACAACATCTGCTCGATTACAAGGCACAGAAGACTGGCTAAAATAATCAAATCAACCATTTTAACGTTGTTTTTCCCCATCCAGCTCAGCTAGAATAAGGGAGGAACACAATCAGAAGCAGCAAAAAAAGTTATTGGCTTAACAAAGCACCCACAACAATAGTCAAAGAGTGAGTTATACTGCTTGGAATGCTGATACCTATAGGACAAAAGCTCAGGATTATTGAAGCCTGAAGTTATTTCCATAAACAAATTAGCTGACATGCCTTTCAGCGGAGAAGCAGCGGTCTCTGAACTGATCCGGTGACAGCTGCTAAAGCCCCCAGGAGCAGATCTAATTGTCGAGAAGACTTTCCACTCTGAAGGACAGACGCCAAGAATGTTGGAAGCATTTAAAAGCTATTAATACTCCTTCTCGAAGACGGATAACAACACGACCGCTCAACAGCATCAAGAAAGAGGCCCTTGGTAGTTGTTGTTCAACAAACAATTGGGTGAAAAACCATATGGAGATGATAAACGAAGCCGGACTATAATCGTAAATCATCTAGACGGTGACCCACTGCCCTACCAAAAATGGATCTGTCGTGCTGTAATATCGGCCTTTCAACAAGGCAAAACCTCGCTGGAAATTGAAAATTATTTCAACCGCAAAAAGGTTTTATCGAGGCCAATATAATAACAGTTTAGTGATGTCAAATTAGACAGGAATTTTTCCAGACTTCAACTGCAATCACCTCCAAAATGACTCTGACCTCTTGCCTCCCCGACGCGGAACTTTTTTTGACTTTCTGACATCTTCCAGCAGTCAAAACGGCATTTTGTGTGTCTCTGAGGTGATGTAGGATGACATGGCTTTTGTGATGAAGTGCCAACACTGAGTTTTGGAGCTGAATACATTAAGATAACAGAGGAATAAAAAGAAATATCTTGCGCCATGAATATAAGACAATCATATAGAGATCTAGAGGTGGGATGTCGTCAGATGGGTAAGTGGAACCAGATGCTACCAAAACGAGGGCAACAATAAACCAAAACAAACAACCCTTTGCAATAGGCAACAGAATTCAACTTTTGAATTCAATTGATTATTAAGCAATGTAAAGAAACAGTTTGTGCCATATAAGACAACCGTATAGATTTTTAGAGGTGGGATGTCATCAGATGGATAAGTGTAACCATACGCTTCCAAGACGAGGACCACAATAAACCAAAACAAACAACCACTTGCAATAGGCAACAGAATTCAACTTCGGATTCGACTGACCTCATGGTTTGAAGTTGGTGAAGGACACAATAAAAGCCATTGACCAGTTTAACGGTAACTCTCTTTAAATCGCACCTCAATCAATCTTCTTGTTTGCACTGGTATGAGTAAGTGCTAGTTATGTACGCATGATAGTGTGCTGTTTTGAAGACCTGCGTGGGTTTGGATGACCGTTCCTCAGCCTCCTGCTTCCCAAAGCAGAGCTCAGCAGGTGGGGTTTGCTTTGGACCACTTTCCCTGAATGCTTCCACATCGGAGAACTTTGGTTGATCTTTCAAGAAGCCCAACTCATGGGAACTTCACCTCCTGACAAGCACGGCTCCTCCAACTTCAACTCTGTGACCACCTGAAGGGGATCTAAGGACAACGCTTGGAGGAATGAGGAAATGTTAGCCAGAATTCCAAGATCGGTCCCAGAACCGCAAGGACATCCAAGCAAAATCCCCAAATCCTCTGAGAAGAAAAAGGCACAGTGTGGAATCTGGGCAAAGGCCCATTTCATTAGCATCAGAGAAGCTGCTGCGCCGCACATATATGCCCCGTTCTGCCACACAGGCTCCATTGTTTCTTATCTGTGGTGGGCAAATGTATCATTATTATTCTAAAAATGAACCGAGCAACAAAAATGGCAAACATCCCAGGCCACCAACCCCAGCCAAGTTAAATATTTAGGCAGCAGTCGCCGTCGACAAGACCGTCATAGATGGAAAAACAAACAGACAGTGTTGCCAGAGAAATCACTGAATAAGATGGATATGAATAAAAAAATAAAGCTTGTAATGAGAACTTTATCTTAATCAGTGAAGTATGTTTATAAAATTAAACTCTGGATAAATGGATCAGTTTAGTCATCAACTACAGAGTTTAAGTCCCATTAAGGCACTTCATGTTTAATTTCTACAGAGAATTTCAGGTCGGGATGTCGCTTGAATCTATAACCTTAAGGCAAAACGTATCTGGTTATTTATGTTAACCTCTTACATTGATGCATTCAGAAGAAACTTTCATCCAAAGCAGACATTCATTTGATCAAGCCTTAAATTCCTTTGGAATCAACCCCATGTTGGCAAACGCTTGCACCATGTTTTACAAACAATAATACATATATTATTGTTCAAATCATCAACATTCTCATATATCTGAGCTCATTGTCCTAAGATCATTCATTCGTTTGCATTTCATGCTACAGTTCGTAGCTCACAAAACTTGTAAACAAGTTTAGATATGTAGGCTACGGGCAACAACAACTAATTTGTGCATTTTTTGCATGTCACAATGCATGCTTTAATAATTGATGAGAAAATATTTCATTTTGTCACCATGAAGATGAATTGCATTGCAAAAATTCTGATAGTTCAACAGAATTTGCGACTCGTGGCATTATGTGCATAACTAATGTTATGTAAAAATGGCTCTAAAGGGCAGAAATGCCCTCCGTGGGCCATTCATTATGCTTCATTTGGTTATTCACTGTACCAGTGAAACATGGTAACCAGAGCTATAATGTATTACAATATTTTCCTATTCATAGTTACAGCTTTAAAGAGTATAATGCATTAAGATCAACATTCAATCTGATGTCTCATGTTATTTATATTATATTATACATTTAACAAGTCATAACACTCTTTAAAAGCATAAACATTAATGGGTTTTTATACGATTCCAAAACATGTAATGCAATACAATGTGTTATATATAAAAATCACAGCGCATAAATAATACTATTATGATGCATTACAAATGCAGGCTTCAAGAAAAGTGTTTCCATATATGAGATTATGTATATGAGACAAGAACAGATCATGTAGTTGTACACAGGTGTGTGATGTTGTGTGGTCTGATGGATGGTGTCTCCAGCCATTATTTCCCACTTCAGGGAAACACACACACACACACACACACACACACACACACATACGAAGCAGCCCAAATCACTCTTAATCAATTATGTATGCAGAGCCAACCCTTAACATTCCAGCACAGAGAACACATTAGTGGAGGAGAGTTCGAGGAGACATGGAAAATATCTCCCTTTGCCGCTTCATTTGATCGCTTTATCACTAAAACATATGAGGTTATCAAAACCTCATCAAGAGCGGCATATTTTAATCGCAATATTTTATCTGGACATTCTGCAAGGACGGAATTCTTTCTAAACTTGTGAGTTTCTTTGATTGGAAAGGAAATTCCTTACAGCCCTTTTCTGGAGAATTTTTATATGATGTAAAATTGGATCTGAGATCCCCAGTGAAAACGCTTCAATTTGGCACAATTTTGTCATTACAAATTACACTACTGTTCAAAAGTTTGATTTTTTTAAAAAGCAATGATACTTTTATTCAGCAAGGACCCATTAAATTGATTAAAAGTGACAGTAAAGACATTTGTAATGTTACAAAAGATTTCCATTTCAAATAAATGTTGTTCTTTTGAACTCTCTATTCATCAAAGAATCCTGAAAAAAAAAATCACATTTAGAGTTCCAACATTATTTGTTATTCAGACATTCCTCTTAAAAAAAAAAAAAAAAAGTATTAGCTGTATGCAAAGTGACCCATATTTGGTTTTTGACCATTACAAATGTGTACAATTTTCCACACTGACATCCCTATATCTCTGGAAATGAACCATACAGGGCCTTACAAATTAAGATGCTAAAAGAAAAGTGTGTTAAAAACCAGGATGTTAAGACATTTTTAATACTTATTGAGGTACAGGCATGCAAACTTTGGGGAAAAAACACAAGAAGTGCCTTTTCCCATTTTTGAACTGTCGCTATTGGCACATAATGCAACAAAGATTGCTAAAGTCAAGAGATTTTACAAATCGACCCACTAATCTCAGCGTAAAAATAAAATAATGATACTGCCATCTTTCTAAAGTCAATTTCCTTCCTGTATGTCAAATTAATAGTAATCAATCTGGCTCTACAAAATAGTGGATTAGTCAGTATATACACAATATTTTGCCTTTCTTCTTTATTTCTTTCACCAGAATTTATTTATTTTATTTTATTTTTACCTGGGGACCTCTGTGAGTTAACATGCAATGATTGAACAGTTATTTTAAATGGAAAAAGATATTCAATAATATTACTGTTCTTATATTTTGATCAAATAAATGCAGCCTTTGTGAGCATTATAGGCTTCTTTCATAAACATTAAACATTAAAAAAAAAAAGTTTAAATGAAAGAAAATAAATGAAACCCCAGATGTGGACATTTCTGGACCCCACTAAATATGCACCAGGAGGATCATGGTCATTTTCATATTACAGTCAAACAGATTGGTGTGTTTCATGTCACAGCCAAACCACTGGAAGCTAGACGCGCTGAATATAATTAAACAACTGAATCATACCAAGATGAATACAGCTGCCTCTTTGCATATAAAGCGAACTCCCTGAGTCCTGACAGTGCTCATATTACTGTGGCGGATAACAGCAGGCACTTTGACCCCGCGTCTCATTTAAATGTGGTCCGAGCCACATCATCGACTGGTCCTCTCAAAATAATCATTATATCATGAGCGGTTGACATAATGAACTGTGACAATGCCCTGCTCGCGCCTTGTCCAACTGTAAAGATGTTTTATTATGTGGGTGGATATTCTCATACGGCTCACTGAAACTTTTTAATAAAAGGAGATCAGACAAGAATGACAAAAGGGCTGTGAGAGACCACACTAGATCATTCCTGCTATCGCTATAATTAAATTATAGAGTCATTGCATGCTTCAGGGTCAGCGTTTCAGGGTAATTATCATATACTAAAACCAAAAACAATTTTTAATGTAAAACTAGGTTTGAAACATAATTTTCTGCAGTATATTATGTGTACAGGATGCAAATGGCATGCAAATGTCTGTATGCATGAACTACACAACCAAGCACACTCTAGGAGAAAACTATGTCCCATAATTCAATGAACTTAACTTGATTGTTCATGTCCAATGCTTTGTGACACAAATACACACAATTAAAAAATTAAAAATAATTTTGACTCATTACTTGATCTCTACAAATATTCAACTCATTCAAGTATTTTTAAAATTCAGAAACATTTTTAAAATTTAATATATAAATTATATGTAAGTGATCATACACGGCTAGCTGTGCATTAAATGCAGTGATCCAGTATCTAAGCTATTTTATTAATAAAAGTCACAAGGTAGCATTGACAACAAGTTTCTGTACGCCTATGTTTCTGTGTCTGCACAGCGTGATCTCTCTCTGCGAGTGATGTGATGTGATGTGTGTGTGTGTTAAATCACGTCAATTAAATCAGCGCATTAATATGGAACGGTGAATAAACTGACTTGGAACTACCTGTGCATTAAACAGTTTTACAATGTGTATATGTACAGTAGGCTATGTATATAATTCAAGAAGTATATGACATGCAAGGGTGCTGTTGTTCCAAAATATCAGCAAGACTGTGAATGGTGCAGAAATATATATGACCCTGGACCACAAAGCCAGTCTTAAGTGTCAATTTTTCAAAATTGAGATTTAAAACAATCGGAAACTGAATAAATAATATTTCCACTATTTGAAAATCTGGAATCTGAGGGTGCAAAAAAAACTCACCTTTAAATTTGTCCAAATTAAGTTCTTAGCAATGCATATTACTAATCAAAAATTAAGTTTTTATATATTTACGGTAGGAAATTTACAAAATATCTTCATGGAACATGATCTTTACTTAATATCCTAATGATTTTTGGCATAAAAGAAAAATCTATAATTTTGACCCATACAATGTATTTTTGGCTATTGCTACAAATATACCCCAGCGACTTAAGACTGCTTTTGTGCTCCAGGGTCACATATATCCTAACTACAAGACTAAAACTGAAACTACAATAATAATAATAGAAAAAAATATCATTCAATATTCATTCAGGGAATGTGTGAACTTATTCAATTCACAACTTTAATGCAATGCAAGTCACTTTGTAAAAAAAAAAAAAAAGTCACTTTGGTAAAATAAAATAAAATAAAAAATTATAAAAAGATATAAAAACTGAATTAAAATTAACAAAGCCATTGAAGAAACTTGAACATAGTATTAAAAATAAAAACCAAAAAAGGCAAAACTAAAATAACCTTGCCAATGCATATCTGAAGGAATATCTGACAGATTATGCATTCAAAATCACATGACTCCTTCAAAATATTCAGCTGCATTTCAATGAGGATGAGATGGAAAGATTGCCCACAGTAAATTTTATTTGATTTTTCTCAGTATCTGAGGAGAGATATTCATCCTGTGGTTTACTCAAAAATGTTGAGGGTGTCCACAAATGATGAAAAGAGGCTGTGTTTGCTGTATGTGTCTAGCGCCTTCTAGTGGAGAAACACACAAAGTGAAACACTTACTGTGAGCAAATTTACGTTATTAGAGCATTTGAGGACACATGCATGATTCAGTAAGCATGCATTTATATTGCACAGTGGTGAAGCAGTTGAACTCCCTATAATATGCAAAGACAATTTAAAAATAACTTGCATTAAATGTGCAGCAAGCAATTTTGGGATAATACCATGCATAAAATGCTGATCTATCTGACAGATATCATTGAAATAGGTGTCTGGAGAAATCAAATCAGTCTCTGTGACAGCACTAGCCTAAGTAAACAGCAAAAAGAGTCTCATGAGTGGTCCGCCCAATCAGAAATACTCTTTGCCTCTGATTGAATTTGCAGTCTTCAATTGCAATTAAAAGAATAGTTCACCTAAAAATTAAAATTTGCTGAAAATGCACTCATTCTCAGGGCATCCAAGATGTAGAGGAGTTTGTTTCTTCATCAGAACAGATTTGGAGAAATGTAGCATTACATCACTTGCTCAGCAATGGATGCTCTGCAGTGAATGGGTGCCGTCAGAATGAGAGTCCAAACAGCTGATAAAAACATCACAATAATCCACAGATTAACCTCTTGAAGTGAAAAGCTACATGTTTGCAAAAAACAAATTCATCAAGATGTTTTTGACTTCAAACAAGCCCTCTATCCATAATATTGTTTACTCCAGTGAAAAAGTCATCTTGTCTGAATCAAGAGAGAAATATGCAGAGATCAAGAACTGTTTACAAACAAAAAGTGTCCAAAACAGTTCTAAACAAATATGACGGTAGATTTTGATGTGAGAGACAACAGGAGATGGATCTTTTTAACTGGAGGAAATGGTACTATGGATTATATTTTGGCCAGAAGTGACGGTTTAAAGTTAAAATGCCTTAATGATAGATTTGTTTCTTAAAAGCAGCTTTTCGCTTCACAAGACATTAATTGATGGACTGGAGTGGTGTGGATTATTTGGGGAATTTGTTTTTTGCAAACATGTAGCTTTTCACTTCAAGAGGTTAATCTGTGGATTACTGTGATGTTTTTATCAGCTCTCATTCTGACGGCACCCATTCACTGCAGAGGATCCATTGGTGAGCAAGTGATGCAATGCTACATTTCTCCAAATCTGTTCTGATGAAGAAACAAACTCATCTACATCTTGAATAAATATTCTACAAATTTTCATTTTGGGGTGAACGATTCCTTTAAGATGAATGTGAATGCTGATGGATAGCTTTCTCCTGGTATTATACAACTCCTTGTGTGGTTGAATATATAGGAAACAGATCAAAAGTCACTAAGGAGGGAGTAGAAAAACAAACATCTAAAACTTATGCATCAGCCCCAAAAACGTGATCTAATCATCTAATAGCAGCAATCATCCACAGTGCTATACTGAACCTAAAATGGTCACAAATAAAATCAGTCCATTTTAATTAGTCAACTATTTTTCACCTTTACTCTGTTTATTGGTGCTATAATGACAAAAAAAAACTGCTCTCCAAAAAAAATCTGCTCTCTGTCAAAGTTTGTTAAATATCATCAGAATCGTGCATGAACAATATACAAATAAAATTAAAGTTTCTGGAGGACAAACAAAGCTTTATGTCTGCAGAAAACAAATCAGTGCATGCCAACACCAAAACCTCACTGGAACGTGGGGTTTAACGGAGAGGGAATATGTACATCACATAGCAACCATTTCCACAGAACCACTGAATTCTGCCAGTAATATATATATATGACCCTGGACCACAAAGCCAGTCTTAAGTGTCAATTTTTCAAAATTGAGATTTAAAACAATCGGAAACTGAATAAATAATATTTCCACTATTTGAAAATCTGGAATCTGAGGGTGCAAAAAAAACTCACCTTTAAATTTGTCCAAATTAAGTTCTTAGCAATGCATATTACTAATCAAAAATTAAGTTTTTATATATTTACGGTAGGAAATTTACAAAATATCTTCATGGAACATGATCTTTACTTAATATCCTAATGATTTTTGGCATAAAAGAAAAATCTATAATTTTGACCCATACAATGTATTTTTGGCTATTGCTACAAATATACCCCAGCGACTTAAGACTGCTTTTGTGCTCCAGGGTCACATATATCCTAACTACAAGACTAAAACTGAAACTACAATAATAATAATAGAAAAAAATATCATTCAATATTCATTCAGGGAATGTGTGAACTTATTCAATTCACAACTTTAATGCAATGCAAGTCACTTTGTAAAAAAAAAAAAAAAAGTCACTTTGGTAAAATAAAATAAAATAAAAAATTATAAAAAGATATAAAAACTGAATTAAAATTAACAAAGCCATTGAAGAAACTTGAACATAGTATTAAAAATAAAAACCAAAAAAGGCAAAACTAAAATAACCTTGCCAATGCATATCTGAAGGAATATCTGACAGATTATGCATTCAAAATCACATGACTCCTTCAAAATATTCAGCTGCATTTCAATGAGGATGAGATGGAAAGATTGCCCACAGTAAATTTTATTTGATTTTTCTCAGTATCTGAGGAGAGATATTCATCCTGTGGTTTACTCAAAAATGTTGAGGGTGTCCACAAATGATGAAAAGAGGCTGTGTTTGCTGTATGTGTCTAGCGCCTTCTAGTGGAGAAACACACAAAGTGAAACACTTACTGTGAGCAAATTTACGTTATTAGAGCATTTGAGGACACATGCATGATTCAGTAAGCATGCATTTATATTGCACAGTGGTGAAGCAGTTGAACTCCCTATAATATGCAAAGACAATTTAAAAATAACTTGCATTAAATGTGCAGCAAGCAATTTTGGGATAATACCATGCATAAAATGCTGATCTATCTGACAGATATCATTGAATGGAGAAATCGGAGAAATCAAATCAGTCTCTGTGACAGCACTAGCCTAAGTAAACAGCAAAAAGAGTCTCCCGCCCAATCCGCCCAATCAGAAATACTCTTTGCCTCTGATTGAATTTGCAGTCTTCAATTGCAATTAAAAGAATAGTTCACCTAAAAATTAAAATTTGCTGAAAATGCACTCATTCTCAGGGCATCCAAGATGTAGAGGAGTTTGTTTCTTCATCAGAACAGATTTGGAGAAATGTAGCATTACATCACTTGCTCACCAATGGATGCTCTGCAGTGAATGGGTGCCGTCAGAATGAGAGTCCAAACAGCTGATAAAAACATCACAATAATCCACAGATTAACCTCTTGAAGTGAAAAGCTACATGTTTGCAAAAAACAAATTCATCAAGATGTTTTTGACTTCAAACAAGCCCTCTATCCATAATATTGTTTACTCCAGTGAAAAAGTCATCTTGTCTGAATCAAGAGAGAAATATGCAGAGATCAAGAACTGTTTACAAACAAAAAGTGTCCAAAACAGTTCTAAACAAATATGACGGTAGATTTTGATGTGAGAGACAACAGGAGATGGATCTTTTTAACTGGAGGAAATGGTACTATGGATTATATTTTGGCCAGAAGTGACGGTTTAAAGTTAAAATGCCTTAATGATAGATTTGTTTCTTAAAAACATGCAGCTTTTCGCTTCACAAGACATTAATTGATGGACTGGAGTGGTGTGGATTATTTGGGGAATTTGTTTTTTGCAAACATGTAGCTTTTCACTTCAAGAGGTTAATCTGTGGATTACTGTGATGTTTTTATCAGCTCTCATTCTGACGGCACCCATTCACTGCAGAGGATCCATTGGTGAGCAAGTGATGCAATGCTACATTTCTCCAAATCTGTTCTGATGAAGAAACAAACTCATCTACATCTTGAATAAATATTCTACAAATTTTCATTTTGGGGTGAACGATTCCTTTAAGATGAATGTGAATGCTGATGGATAGCTTTCTCCTGGTATTATACAACTCCTTGTGTGGTTGAATATATAGGAAACAGATCAAAAGTCACTAAGGAGGGAGTAGAAAAACAAACATCTAAAACTTATGCATCAGCCCCAAAAACGTGATCTAATCATCTAATAGCAGCAATCATCCACAGTGCTATACTGAACCTAAAATGGTCACAAATAAAATCAGTCCATTTTAATTAGTCAACTATTTTTCACCTTTACTCTGTTTATTGGTGCTATAATGACAAAAAAAAACTGCTCTCCAAAAAAAATCTGCTCTCTGTCAAAGTTTGTTAAATATCATCAGAATCGTGCATGAACAATATACAAATAAAATTAAAGTTTCTGGAGGACAAACAAAGCTTTATGTCTGCAGAAAACAAATCAGTGCATGCCAACACCAAAACCTCACTGGAACGTGGGGTTTAACGGAGAGGGAATATGTACATCACATAGCAACCATTTCCACAGAACCACTGAATTCTGCCAGTAAATTTGGCAGCAGAATGTCAAAACATCTGTCTGTGATCAAATTCCCAAAAAAAACAAGGTTGATGCAACATGACTATGATATTTAACATTAACAGAGTGAGTTTCCATGTCTGAGAGGGCCAAGTCAAAGTCTGAGATCGAAACAAGCACAGCTAAATCTATACAAACCATTTGGTTTAAAGGAATCATCTTTACTTGAACATTACAGTGTAACATCTGTATATGATTCTCCCTCAACATTGACTTGAATGTCTATCACATATTTATGTTCACGGAATCCTTTGACATTCTGATCATGCAAGCACTCGTTTTTGTTCTATTAAAAAAATAATGAAAAGCCAACTTTTGCAATTATGTTCTCATAGAAAGTTCATTAGCTTGATTTTCAACTGTTTGTTCAAACTTCGAATGCAAATTGTCATAAACAATCAGCGGTCCGTTTGAAACCTCACAGCTGATTAAAGTTACCGCTGACTCGCTCTCGCCTCAAATACTAATGAGGCGTCTGTACGCGCATCAATGTTCCCTGCAGAGAAATATTCAAAGAGAATGCATTCAGCACTACACTGTTGTGTAGCACTGTATGTTTTTCCTTGAAGTCCACTTAAAATGCTTCTTAAAATCAATTAAATAGTCATAATTTACATTTACCCTTGTGTGTTTTTGCTACCTTGCCTCACGAGCATCGCTGTGAATTCTTGACATTGCAAGAAATTATTACGATTATTCAGCAAAAATGCATTAAAATTATCAAAAGTGATAGTGAAGACTTTTATGTTACAACACATTTCCATTTAAAATAAATCCTTTTGAACTTTCTATTCATCAAAGAATCCTGAATAAAAATGCATCATGGTTTCCACAACAATATGAAGCAGCACGACTATTTTGAACACTGATAATAATAAAAAAATCTGCAAATCAGAATGATTTCTGAAGGATCATGTGACACTGAAGACTGGAGGAATGATGCTGATATATTTTAAAATATATTCAAATAGAAAACATCTATTTGAAATTGTAATATTTCACAATATCCCATTTTTACTGTATTTTTGATCAAATAAATGCAGCTTTGGAGAGCGAAAGAGACTCCTTTTAAAAGAACATGATTTTTTTTTATTATAAGGAATCTACAACATATTATTATATAGTAGTATAGTATATATAAAATTGTATTGTCATTCCGCTTTTAATTCAATATATCATCATATAATAACATAGTCATTTTCATTTTAATTCAATTAACTTTGCAAGTTCAAGTCCCAATATGACAAAACACATGTTGTAAGCACCAAAAATATGAATTGCCAGGAATTCAACCAGACTGAGATGGAAATGTGTTGGCTCAGCTCTTCCAAACTGCTGTGTCTGACTCTATGACTAAAGCTAAGCCTGACATTTATCTTATCCATCGCCCAGCCGTAAGAACTTGTGCTGCGGACAATGTTGCGCTGCGATTCTGAAGCGAGAGAAGCCCGATAATTCCCTGTTCCCCAGTGATCCACCAGTATTGAGTGTCTGTCTCTCACCTGTCATTGAGTTCTCAGATGTGCTCAGCTGTTCCCTCAGTTTGTCCACGTCATCCGGATGGACCTGCTCAAAGAGCGTGCTGCCAAACCACTCGGACTGCAGCTGGTTCAGAACGGGAGTGACAGAATCTGACACGTAGATAACGCGACCCGTCTCGGCCGCCACCACGAACAGGAAGCCGTCAGCCGCCTCCAGAATCAAGTGCTTCAGTTCCTGTGACAGTTTCAAATGATGCTTAAAGGACTTTCAAAAGTGTTTTTTATACACATTTTGCATATGTTTAGGTATGAAATATCGTACATATAGCATAAAAATATAGTATATTTTGGGTATTTTAATAGCAATATTAACCCTGTAAAGCCTGGCATAAGAAATAATAGTCTGAAAAATCATGTGTTTTTTGTTGAGTATAATATTTGATGCATCAGGATTTTATGGCTCATATAGTATGATATAGAGAGAATATGAAGCTCATATTTGAGGAGGAACAAACACCTAATTGTATTCATAAATGAGCAAAAATATGCGATTTGGTGCAGCTGTTGATATTTATATGGCCAAAAAATAAGATATGATTCTGATAGCTTGTAATGTAAATCAATGAGATCTTTATAACAGTATAACAGACTACTTACATAAAATGCATATAAATATCAATTGTCTTAGCAAGGTAATATTTAAATGCTTAGTTTTATGAACAAAGCTCTGTAGTTTCAGAACATATAATGCAATGCAATACAGTGATGATTGAGAGACGAACAAATAAGCCTTCCTCAAGCCTGATGATCATATTTGATACTTAAAATTTACCATGATTTTTTCTTAAAAAAAAAATAAAAAATAATAATAACCTGTCTAGTGAGTGTTTTACAATTATTCTAAAAGACCTTTTAATTGCTAAAAAAATAAAATAAAATAAAATAAGTATAAACTATCAATCAGAAAACAGAAGGCATCTAGTAGGTTGAGAACAACAGGTTTTTCAAGTTTTGATAATGTTGATCATTTAGAGGCCTCCGAAATGTGCATATGTGAACCTTGACCACAAAACCAGTCATAACGAGAACAACAGGTTTTTCAAGTTTTGATAATGTTGATCATTTAGAGGCCTCCGAAATGTGCATATGTGACCCTTGACCACAAAACCAGTCATAACGGTCAATTTTTCTAAATTGAGATGTATGCATAAAAACAATACTGCTTTAAATTGTTGTTTTTCCAAAAAAAAACAATTTTTTTAAAGTTTTCCGTTTCAGGTAATTGTATTTTTGTTTTTGTTTTTCTGAGCAAAAAAATAAATATCATACATTTCCCCCTGATTTACAGAAGACACCCACTAAAATATCATTCAGTGTAACAATCTTGTCAGGCATATTTACAACAAAAATCAATTTATGACATATTAAAAGACATTTTTGGCTATTGCTACAAATATACCCCAGCGACTTAAGACTGGTTTTGTGCTTCAGGGTCACATAATATGATACAGTAGGCTTTATAGGGTGAATAAATGCCAATGTATGATTGTAAGGCCATTTTTGTCCTTTGTTGTTTTGTCGAATGTTTCAGGCGAGTGATTTCTCACCTGTTCAGTCAGGAAGGAGGGTTTGTAAGCGCCGTCAGTTGACTTGTTCCCCGTTCCCCTCATGGACTTCATGTGTGAGACGGCCATGCGCAGGATGGTGAGCTTGTCTGGTTTCCTCGCTAGCGCGCTGCAGGTGGGCACCATGTCCGACAGCTCTGTGATGTACAGGGTCATCTTGTTACGCCGGCGACGCTCAATCTCACTGTGGTTCTCTCTGGATGGAGAGAGGAACAATATTGCATTATCATTAGCATATAATGAAAGTCGCACAGCACTTTTACAACTACAGGACCACAGGTAGTGGATAATTACCATTAAAGATATCAATTTCGTTTTGTTAAATTATATTAAAATAATAATAATTTATTGTATATTATTTTATAATGCATAATATAATAATTATTATTTATTTAAGTTATTATTGTTTTAATATATGTAATATTAGTATTATAACAAAATAAAAGTTATAGTCAATTTTTACATAACTATAAGTGTTACACTGAATGACAATGTAACATTATTCCAACCCAATTTTGACATTTTATTCTCCAAAAACTTATTTGAAACCTTAAAAGTAGACATTTTACTTGCATTTAAAGTGCTTTCTATGGACATAAAATCCCTTTTGTAAATTTCTTTTGATGCGGACATCTTAATGTCTTTGACCCACATCCATATATATATATATATATATATATATATACACACAGGTCCTTGAACAACTCTGGTTTTTATTTTATACAGTGTACAAAAAATAAAAAATTTGTGTGTGTGTGCATATTTTTGAGATCCTTCTTTCACTTGTATTACTGCAATTGTGAAATCTCAATAATTGACACCTACCTATGTCTGCCCTCACATACTTATACGTATTCGATGTTGACCTTGATTGATAAATACATGATTATTCATTACTGCAAAGGAGGCATTCAGGACTTTCATTATACAGAAATAAGTTTATGTGGCTCATGCATCCTTGGACTGATCTACTACAACACTTCTTCAACTGAAACATTCAGTTAAAAAAAGTGCCAGAGAGGATGATAATTTAAGACTTTATTACTTCATTTCTGTGATTTAGCAGAGTCTCCGGTGATAAACGGAACGCTGATAGATGAGTACCAATCTTTTAAGCAGAAAATGCTAAACGATAAATCTTCGGAGGTCAGGCCGCTGTATTAGTCCACGGAGCACAATGGTTCAAAGCAATGCAACAATTTCAGATAAGAGTGTCAGCGGAGGATAATTAAACACCCATCTAAGATTAGATCTAGATAGAGTCGCTCGTGTGAGGCCAGGGTGAGAGAATGAGGTCGGTCCTGACCATAGCGGCGACAGGGGCCTGATTTCTAGCTATCCTGAGGGAACCTCCCCAAGACAGCCCTACCTGGCATATCGCTCCTTATCACCGGGAATCTGATCATCGTCATACCTGACGGGAGAGAGAAGAGATCAAAATAAGATAAATCAGCCTGAAAATGTCTGTTACATCACTTTTAGGTCTTATGATTGCAGCTCAAATGAAGTGATCATGAGTCACGTTTATTATGCTGCATGGTTTGGATTACAGATAGTGTGTGAATATGGTAATATAATAATGGACTGAGAGCACTGGATAATGAAAAACAACAAAAAAAGCCAAACTGAACAATCTGAGGTGTCTGTATCCCAGGATATAAACTCACTTTGGGCAAAACTACTTCAAAAAAGTGCCTCCAAGAAATATTTGGACACTTCAGTTGGGTTTTACTGTAGTTTCACTGAGATGTTATTATTGTTATTGTTATCCAGCGTTATAAGCTATTAATATGATTTATGTTTTAATATTTTTCAGTTTTTATTTTTGTATTTTCAGTTTTTATTTAAATTTAGTTAAAATAAGTTTTAGTTTTAATAATTTAGTTATGTGTTTTTGTCATCTTTATTAGTTATATTTTATTTTAATATGTCTATATAGTTATGATTCAATTTTTTTCAATTTATGAAGTTAATCTGATGGCACAAAAAGTTAAACAGATATGCGAAAATGAGATATGTTGCCTTTGCAAATAGTTGTTTGGCACAACTTATTTATTTTTATGGGTTTAGTTTTAAATTACTTTAACAGCTCATTATATACAAACATTGACATTGCATGATATTATAAAATATCAAAACAAAGAGATATAAAAAAAAATGTCTTTTACATTTGTGACAACAGACATAAAAAGCCAGTACATCAATATATATGGCTATCGTATAATGTTTAGCAGGCAAGTTCATTAACAAATTAAAATGATCTCATCATTTAATCACCCTCATGATGTTCCAAGCCCATATGCGGTTGTTTATTTTTTATGAGATTTGATGATATTTTAAAGCTTTTGGTCACTGACGATTTCAGTCATAAAGTCCTACAAATATAGTGCATTGTTCTGGATTGTTTAGAAGAAAGCAATGCTTTATCTTTGGAGCTAAACTATCATTGTGTACATTGCAAAAATCATTGTTTTGAAGCTGTAAATAAAACAAAGATTATTGAAGTACACTTGACGGGAAAATACTATTTCAGTCTTTCAAATTTTCAATTTCATGTTTAATTCAATGCCATTTCTTTGTAATTGGTTATAAAGTCTACTAGCAATTTCTGGGTGAATATTGTTTCAAAAGTAAATCCTACACATTTTCAGTGTATCATTCTGTGTTGCATGGAAAGAAGCAGCAACAACATGATGTTTAATTAACAACAGCAATTTCTTTTTTTAGTGAGCAATCGCTGGAGTGTGTCCTGTCTCTCCAGCAGGGGTCAGTGTCTCCATTCCAATGCTACAGCTAACAATGAAGCGTTGGGTCAGGCTCAGCGTAACTATGGATACAGCTCCTTTAAAAGGATATGAACTGAAAGGAAACCATAAGTTGAGAGCAACAAAACATGAGCGATGTCTTGAAATGGCACAAATGCTGTGGCACAGCTGAAAGACACGGTCAAACAATAGAAAATATAAAAGAAAAGACATGATGCATGCTCTGATTTGATTGTTTGGAAAGCTTGCAAACAATGGAAAAAGTTTGCCTTGAAAATTTGCTGGGTCCCTCTCCGTCCTCCTCATCAAAGTCCATCCTGAAACAAGAACACAAATAGACTTGCTCACAAATGGTTTTGAAAGACTTAAACTACTTCAGTCTGTGTGCATTGAATTTATTTAATACACGAGTTTCGCAATTTGAGTTGAATACTGAAATTGAATTACTGAAATTACTGAAATAAATGAAATTTTCCACGATATTCTAATTTATTGAGATGCACCTGTAAGCAGAGCTGTTTTTTTGTTAGATATCCATTATAGTATGATATATATATATTTATATAAATCATAATGAACTTGAAAAGAGAAGCTAATTAACAAACTACAACATCGTAAACAGAAAAGCCAATCAAACAAAATACAGATAACAGAAACCAATCATAAAACACAACTTGGAAAAAACAAAGCATAGAAAGCAGATTATTACAGTCAGTACCACTGAAATGTTTACAGTCTGTTACATAAAATATGGTCAGCATACTTGTAGATACTATGCTGCCAAATATCAGAAAGTACAACAAGGTTCTAGAAGCATATTTTACTTGATTTCTGATGTGAAGGACATTAGTTTTCATTAGTGATGAAATAAAAACGGACAGAGTTTTATAGAGGTTTTACAAAGTAGCAGAACAGAACCTCTCTGCCGTTGTTGAGTGGGCAGGTGAACAGTTTTCTCCATGGAAACCTCATATTCGTGGACAATATTTATGTGCACTGCTAAAAAAGCAGCACTTTAGAAGGACGGTCATGAAACAGAGTGTTTCCACAGTAGGAGTATTCAATTTAAATTGAGGCTTAATAGGCAAAAAATTGGGCACTTCTTAATTATATATTTGAGATCACTGGCCAGGCCATACTTGGAATTATATATATATATATATATAAATAATTAGAAAAAAAACAATGCAATAGTGGTGTAACGATATTCAAACCGAACCGAAAAACCTACACCACCCACAGTATGTACATACCGTGATACTCTCTTGGCCTACCTATTGTGACCCCGCTGACACACTTCAATAAAACAATAACAATAAAATACAATACCAATATAATAACTATAAAATACAATAAAAACTATAACTATATATTAGGGGTGTAACGGTACACGTATTCGTACCGAACCGTTTCGGTACGGGTCTTTCGGTTCGGTACGCATGTGAACCGAACGAATACAGTTTTTTTTTTCCCTCCGGAAATTCAAATAATAAATGGCATTTTGACAGTCTTTGATGTGGCATGACAGATCGCTGTATAAACACCTTGGAGAGCCGCTTCTGGGACGGTTCAGAAACGTGCTGGTATATAATCCCAACACAAGCACTGACTAGAGCGGACGCGATCAGCTCCGGTTCCCATGTCTGAGCCGTGACGCCCTGCAGATTTGTGCAGAGCGGAGCGCGAGTGAACGCGGTCATTCCTTCCTCTGTACTACTAGTTTTAACGCGAATAAACATGACTGAACATCTCATGCCTTATGTAATTGCTCAATCAGTGTTTCAACCGCGGAAAGACATCAACAATACAGCGTGGAAATAAAATGTCACGTAGCATTTAATTTACCTCAGCAAGTCATCAGTGTCCACAGCTCGTTAGTTCACTAGAGAAAT
>NW_015551075.1:1082120-1096130 GCF_001515605.1 Sinocyclocheilus anshuiensis | reverse complement strand
AATAAAAAAATAGGAAAAATATTCAATGGGCGCTGAGAGACAGTCATATCATTTCAGCAGCTCATTACAGCTGCATTCAACTACAAACACTCCTGATTCAGGATGTTTCTTGCTGCATGCATTTACATTTACATTTAGTCATTTAGCAGACGCTTTTATCCAAAGCAACTTACAAATCAGGTCAATGGAAGCCATCAAAATCAACAAAAGAGCAATGACATGCTGCTATAACGATAAGATATATGATAAGTGCTATAACAAGTCTCAGTGAGCTTAACGTAGTACACGTAGCAAGGGTTTTTTAAATAATATAATAAATAAAAAGAAAACAGATAGAATAGAAAAAGAATAGAGCAAGCTAGTGTTAGAGGCCTTTTTGCTTTTGATAATTGTATAATAAATGAAAAGAAAACAGATAGAATACAAAAAGATTAGAAAGCAAGTGTTAGTTGTTGTTGTTTTTTTAAAGAAAACAAGCAGCAAATGAATAGAGTGCAAGTCTAAAAGAGACAAGTGTGTTTTTAAGAATAGAATTAGAATAGAGAGTGCTAGAGTTAGAGGGTCAAATAAAGATGGAAGAGATGTGTTTTTAGCCGATTCTTGAAGATGCATGCATCACATAACCTTCAATAGACTAACAAACATGTATAAATTACACATGTGATGCAATAAGAAATTATGTAGAAAGAAATTATAAACATAGAAAAGAAAAGAAATATGCATGTATATAAAGTAGTTTCATTCTTTAAAGGTAATTTCTGAATTTTATTGATTAATGGGCTATTAAAGAAAGAACAAAAAGGGCCAAAACCTGTCCAGTTGTACCCAATTCCACTTAAACAGCTAAGCAAATCAGATGAAAATGGGTAATTCTGACTTTTTTATTTATATTTTTTCATTTGCAAGACACCATTTTGAACTGTAAAGTGTGATCTTGACCAGAGCATCTATAATTATGACAATAATATGCCGTTTAGCATAATAACTCACCCCGTTGATCTCCGCTTGCCTCCTCGCCCTGGCATGGTGCCCGCCATCCTGACCTGACCCGCGCCCACCACAGCGCCTGGCATGACTACTGGTCCCGGCAGATCCGTGCCCATTTCTGAAAGAGCGAAACATCTTCACCATCAACCTCAGAATCACTGACTTCACGTTCATACAGCTGGCGTATCAATACTAGATGACTTTTATCCCACATATAAAATAACAAACATTAATTCATTTCAAATAAATAGTGAATATACCATCATGTCAAACATGGGTTCGCTTCATGAATTCACCATCAAGTCGACAAAACTTTGATGACAAAGTCGGGCTGCAGTATAATTGTATTGATTAAAATTATCAATTGATTTTATTCAAATTGATTTTATTTACTGCAGTATAAAGCACTAACATGCACATCAAAATACAATTTTTTAATGTTTATGAATGTCTCTCATGCTCACAAAGGCTGCATTTATCATGATAAAAATCAGAATTATTGTGAAATATTATTACAATTTCAAATAATTGTATTTGAATATATTTTAAAATGTAATTTATTCCTGTGATCAAAGCTGAATTTTCAGCATCATTACTCCAGTCTTCAGTGTCACATGATCCTTCAGAAATCATTCTAATATACTGATTTCTTATTATTATCGGTGTCGTTTCATAAATACCAATTCTGAGCTAAAAAGAAAATGTAGTATTTGTGCATTGCTGGTCACAAAGCAAGACACAAATATACCACTCACACACCAGCTCAGACTAACATCGCCAACAGCAGCAGGCTGAGAAAATGAACACACTCTGACATGTTCAGCCTGATGATCGCAGAATCATATTAATATTTGATAAAGTCTGCCTTCCACTTCTCCCGTACTCCAGAGCACAGCAGACCCTTTCGCTGAGTTTTCATTATTCATTTATGAGGTTTACAAACTTACACCTTATATTTCAAACCTCAGTTCATATGAAGGTACAAGAGAAACTTGAATCCATGAAAGGAAATTCCAAAATAAAGTGCCCCTATTACGCCATTTCCAATATTGCCTTTTATGCAGTGTGTAATGTAGCTGTATGTGAATGTAAACGATCTGCAAAGCTGAAAGTGCACAATAAATAAAGTTATTGTCTCCCAAAAGAAACAATCGACTCTAAACAGCTGAAACGAGTCGTAAGTAATTCGAATCCCACTTCCGTGACGGCTACACATCACGGGGTAACACATTTGCATAATTCCCGCCTATGTTCTACGTTAGCTGATCGCGAAACATCTTGACTCCGCCCACAAACACGTCATTCTACTGACGACTGCTTCTCTAATCTTGGGGAGTTCAACACAGGATTCACAAATGCTCACTCTTGAAAAATGAGCTCAATACTAGGGATATGCCGGTATCAAATTTTCATGTTGCGATTAATTGCTAATGCTTTATCACGGTATACGGTATTATCACGATATAAATTCAAAATTCTGAATAATTTGTAATATATAATTATTCACGGTATTTAGAAGTGCCCACGATAACAATATCGTGCATATATACATTACCGTGATATATCGCATTACCGAATACAAGTCTACTCAATACCCAGATTATTTGGACCAGCTGGCTCCACTGAATAACAACCTGTATGTATGATAAATAATAGATGTTCATATTTTACATTGAGCGTTCAAAAATACGTAACTATGGCAACGGGCGTATCATTTCTGACACACGCTGTATGCGGTCAGAGATTGTCTTACTATAGGGAGATACGAGGGTCTGTATTACTTACTATCGGAGAAACCGTAACGGTCAACTTGGATCACGTGTGCCCTAATAACCAATCACATTACAGCCTTGACGTCATTGAATTTCAGTCCGAGTTGTGCGACACTCAATCGCTGTTTACGGATACCGATTGAATGAGAAATGCTGTAAGCTGTATCCCACCTGTCGCAAAATGTCAGTGACTTCTCTTATAAAACGGCTTTTTTTTTTTTGGTGTAAACTGTGAAAATAGTTCAATCCAAAAGTATTGTTTAGTGTAAAACATGTTGAAGATTAGCCGATAGGCTGTTGATTCATTAAATGATAAGCTGTTTCCTCTAAAAAGCTGTTTATTCAGCGTAGTGAAGCCTCTCCTCCGTGGACATCCATTTTAAAAAAACGGCCTCTGGTGTCCTTTCCCATGTACTGGCAAACCGGAAGCGTTAGCATTAGCCGTTACGCTTTTTTGTCTAAAGGTTGCAGGCTTGCCTTCTAGTGGCTTTGATGCGGTAGACCAATCACAACAGACTAGGCCATCTGACCAATCAGAGCAGAGAAGGCTCACAGAAAGGAGGGGTTTCGAGAGACCGAATCTTAGAACTGCTTTGAACGAATCGTTTGAGAATCAATGGAAAATGAGGTGATATTAAATACATATCTTGCATGCATGTAAACCTATTGTAGGAGACTCAAACCAATACTAGTAACCTTAAAAATGGCATAATAGGGGCACCTTAAGACTGCTCAAATTTTATGATTACGCAAACCAGTGTTATTTTAGTATAATTGAAATACAACTACAGTTTTGGTTAATATTTTACATTTGATTTTATTTTTATATTTTCTGTTTTACATTAAGGTAAAGTTTTAGTAATTCTCTTTGCATATATTTTTTATTAATTGTCATTTATTAGTTCTAGTTATTTTAGTACTCCAAGTTAAACTACACAAAAAAGAGAAATGCTGCCATATTTTTTAAGTTTTGTTGTTCACAATCTACTTCGTGCCTTCTGTCATTTTACTTTTTTCAGCAAGTAAAAGGCCTTTTAGTATTATTGTAAAAATGTTTTTTGCTGTGAAATCTTTAAATACAAGAATAGCGTTCATACTAAGTAATATTTCAAGATGAACACTTTTTTAGAAAAATCATTTTAAAATGCAAGTATCAAATATGATCATCAGGCTTGAGGAAGGTTTATTTGTTCATCTCTCAATCACCACTGTATTCCATTGCATTATATATTTTGAAATTGCAGAGCTTTGATCATAAATCTAAGCATTTAAATACCATCTTACTAAGACATATTATTAGGTGATATATTTATATCATTTTACATAACTATTCTGTTATACTGTTATGAAGAACTCACTGATTTACATGTTTTTTAGAGCTGGTGAGTGAACATTCTTCAAAATATCTCCACTTCAGACGCCTTACTGCTCTGCAGAACGTTCTGAAGCTCCCTCATCCACTGTCGTTCTCTGTCAGAAAGCCCTCAGGTCAAACTCATTAATCAGTCTCGTGGGATGGAGTGAAGGCTGGCAGACAGATAGGACCCTGCTGTCTCTCATTTTAAATCACGACTCAACAGCTCACACGCTCCACTCTCTCTCTTTTCTCTCCTCCGGATCATTCTAATGACCAGAGGCCCGTTTCCCTTTCAGATCCACCCCAAAACAAAACATCTACACAGCACTTGGTAACGGGCCCTGTCCCACAGGGTCCCATGTAATGTCTGAGCTCTTTATAAATGTGGACAGCACATCTCATTTTGTGTTTTGTGTGAGAAATGAACTCCATCGAGACAGAAACAGGCCAAATGAGCAAATTCTTCAATCAAAGCGTAAAAAGAAACCTTCCCAGAAAACCATGCTGTCTTGGACCGCAGCCCATGAGATTTCTGGTGGATAAACGTAGATAAATTGATTCTTTGGAGGAATGATTCAGATCTGGATTATCAGGACTTGAGATTCAAAGGATTGTGGGTATGCGGCAGAAGCTCAGTCGATTTTGGTGTTTTAATGGCCGATGATAGAATGCAGGGTTACTGAAATAATGTATACAGACTACTGATCAAAAGTTTGGATTTTGGTTGTACATTTTTGGAACATTCTGGAGACTTACTCTCTCCAACCATTCCACAAAAAAACATAGCGATTCATTGCAAATCACATAAAAGACATATTTTGTATTCAAACCAGTGAATTTCACTGAGGTTTTGTAGCCCTGTATTAGGCCTGGGCGATAAAACGGTATCGATATTTATCGACGGTACACCCTCTTCGATAACGATAGAATTTTTTTTCGATATAGCGCACGTGCTATGAGTGACGCAGACAGCACACACAAACACGAACACATGCTGAAATGAGTGCTGTGCCTGCCTGTGATGAGGAAATTGTGAATAAAAAAAATGAATACTAGTCGAATTTAAAATAAACATTTGCATTTGAATGCAAAAAACGTACAATCAAATGTTAGGTGTGCATCAGGGAGCGTCATTAGTGGATGCGGTGATGATGATGTAAGTGACGTTGTTGCATTTGAATTTCTTTTTATAGACAGTTATTTCCTTTGCGTTGGCAATTTAATGCGCTGCATTATTTTGCTCATTGCGCCCTCCTGTGGCCTTGGGAAACAAGCCAAAAGTTTCCTTCAGACCTATTTAATCGGCATATAAAACATTAGAAATTAGATATTTGTTTAATTTTTATTTTGTGTTTGACTGTTAAAACAAAAAATATTTGTTGTTTGTCTCAATAAATTGGGTTAATTTAAAAATACAGTGCTTAAATTTAAACGTTTTTTTCTATTGCTCTTTGTTTTAAAAAAGGTTATAAAAAAATGTCAATAATTATCGATACCGATCGATATGAAACATTATATCGTTGATACATTTTTTAGCTATATCGCCCAGCCCTACCCTGTATATTATTTTAGCATGAGTGAACCATAGAAACGCATTTGAGAAACTGACTAGCTACTTCAGAATGGACTACCAAACCTTTTTATATAATTGCTAAAACCCTATAAAAACAGAAGCTGCAACAGAATAAGATGGAATTGGGCCATTCCAAACACAAGAACGACCAAAAACAAAGAAAATAACCCATTTAGCACTGAAGCATTTAGTTCCTATATTCTCCAGCAGCACTTAAAAGAGAGTGAAAGGACTGAAGCAGAATAATCTCAGGGTGCCGATGAGGTCGAAGCGACACTTGGCACATTTCCATGCAGAAAAGAGTTTCTCAATTGAGTGCTTCAGAGCGGGAACGGTTCAGAATCTAACAAGTTTAAAGGAAGAAACTACAAACTATTGAATTAACATCCTTTTACTGATAGCACGCACATGTGAACAATGACTCTTCTGTTCTGCTTTATTGTTACGCAGCCAAAGAAAGTTCACGCTGCCAAGTGTTCTAGATATTTCAGACATGATGGTCAACAGAAAAATCGAAAGCATGCTTCAGTAATGCACGTGTAGTTGTCCTCAGTGACTTTTTTGGCCTTATTCTCATTTCAAGAGCTTACAGAGAACGACGAATGAGCACAATGCTGTATTTCTTGACAGAAGTCCGAACACTTGCAATGTGCAAATGTTTCATGTAAGGATGGACTCAGTATGCACAACAGAAAAAAAATAAAGAATTAATTCTCAAATAGTTCAACAAATTGAAAACATATTGAAACTTTCAGAACACAAAACCAAAAAGAGTATTTACTGAAACTAACCAACGACTCGTTCTGAATGCAACTTTCTGATTTCAGGTAAACCAACAACTTATAATCAATGTCTACTGGGTGATTAGAAACTTGGTTCACACACATAATGAAGAGGAAACATAGCGATATACATTTTCAGTACAGATAGTTTTATGAATTTGTCACAATGACACAGCTTAACAAAGAGGCTGTTTTTGAAGGATAGAGCTGTTAAAAACTATATTGATAGTTGAAGCGCATAAAAATGCAAGTAAAAGTGCAGGGAAATGCTGCTATGTTACAGCAGAGGGTTATTTACATAAAACATCCCACTTAATTATACTGATATAAATGTGTGTCCAATTATTTAACAGAAATCTCAATCAAAGCTCTCAGTTTGTATGTCTATTTAAAAGGTCCAAAATCCCTTCAGAAAACAAAATAAAAATGTATGGATTTGCTGTATGATTTTGGAGACAAACTGCAATGTTATGGACCATGTCCATATGCATGACCATCAGTGTTATTTTAGTGTTATTAATATACTATTTATTAATATTTTTATTTAACTTTTCACTTTCATTATTATTTTCAGCTTTGATTTTAATTTTAGTTTAAGTTTTAGTAATTTTGATAAGTGCTTTAGTAATTTGTGCAAGTCGGAAATGTTTTTATTTCAGTTTTAGTTTGTCATTTTAGTACTTCAACTTGCCAATGCAATATTTCTCACTTTTCTTGACATTTTTTTTATCTAATATTTATATTTTATTAATTTCAGCTTTTTTGCAGTTTTTGTTTAAATATATGTGCATTTAACCAAAAGTCCAGATTATTCATACCAAATAAATAGCTTCACATTCTGAGACACGGGTCAAAAACATAAAAAGTAGAACTAAAAATAGACTAAAAAAAGTGAATGGTAATGTTATAAAAATAAAAATAAACTATTGTTATAAAACAGGTAGCTCTGACTTTAAAATATTATACAATCAATAAACGCACAATTGTGAAACATATCAGTTGAATATGGTATAAACAGTAAAGCAAATTTCACACACTTATATTGTCACACAGTATACATACAGTGGTGTGAAAAAGTGTTGGCCCCCTTCCTGATTTCTTATTTTTTTTGCATGTTTGTCACACTTTAATGTTTCAGATCATCAAACAAATTTAAATATTAGTAAAAGATAACACAAGTGAACACAACATGCAGTTTTTAAATGAAGGTTTTTATTATTAAGGGAAAACAAAATCCAAAACTACATGGCCCTGTGTGAAAAAGTGTTTGCCCCCTAAACCTAATAACTGGTTGGGCCACCCTTAGCAGCAACAACTGCAATCAAGCGTTTGCGATAACTTGCAATGAGTCTGTTACAGCGCTGTGGAGGAATTTTGGTCCACTCATCTATGCAGAATTGTTGTAATTCAGCCACACTGGAGGGTTTTCGAGCATGAACCGCCTTTTTAAGGTCATGCCACAGCATCTCAATAGGATTCAGGTCAGGGTATGATGTTCTTTTTCTGAAATGCAGTGTTACTTTTACGCCAGACGTAATGGGACACATACCTTCCAAAAAGTTCAACTTTTGTCTCTTCAGTCCACAGAGTATTTTCCCAAAAGTCTTGGGGATCATCGAGATGTTTTCTGGCAAAACTGAGACGAGCCTTTATGTTCTTTTTGCTCAGCAGCGGTTTTCGTCTTGGAACTCTGCCATGCAGACCATTTTTGCACAGTCTCTTTCTTGTGGTGGAGTCATGAACACTGACCTTAACTGAGGCAAGTGAGGCCTGCAGTTCTTTGGATGTTGTTGTGGGGTCTTTTGTGACCTCTTGGATGAGTCGTCGCTGTGCTCTTGGGGTAATTTTGGTCGGCCGGCCACTTCTGGGAAGGTTCTCCACTGTTCCATGTTTTTTCCATTTGTGAATAATGGCTCTCACTGTGGTTCGCTGGAGTCCCAAAGCTTTAGAAATGGCTTTATAACCTTTTCCAGACTGATAGATCTCAATTACTTTCTTTCTCATTTGTTTCTGAATTTCTTTGGATCTCGGCATGATGTCTAGCTTTTGAGGATCTTTTGGTCTACTTCACTTTGTCAGGCAGGTCCTATTTAAGAGATTTCTTGATTGCGAACAGGTGTGGCAGTAATCAGGCCTGGGTGTGGCTAGAGAAATTGAACTCAGGTGTGATAAACCACAGTTTTAACAGGGGGGCAAACACTTCTTCACACAGGGCCATGTAGTTTTGGATTTTGTTTTCCCTTAATAATAAAAACCTTCATTTAAAAACTGCATGTTGTGTTTACTTGTGTTATCTTTGACTAATATTTAAATTTGTTTGATGATCTGAAACATTAAAGTGTGACAAACACGCAAAAAAATAAGAAATCAGGAAGGGGGCCAACACTTTTTCACACCACTGTATCATCATATATCAATCTCAGCCTTACTCAAAGCCCATGCAGAAACGAAAATAAGTAAATAAAGTCAATCCTACAGCATTTGCTAGCTCATGCAGCAGACACCATATGCACACAATTCCTTCTTAGCAATGCTACACTTCTGGTCAGTCCTGTTATCCATCACTCCTTTCAACAGAAAGGCTTCCTTCACAAACACAAGAGGTCGGCAAACAGTCCGAACTGTTGCTAATCAACTGTGCCTGTAATCCCCATTCACAAACGCCTACTGCTATTTGTACGAAACGCGTTCTTATCGCGGCTGCGCTGCAACCGGGCATTGTGGGCATAATGGGAAAAGTACAGATGGCCTATAGATTTGTTAAGCAAGTGAAATAAAAGCTAGCTGACTTTAAAACAAAGTGCCCTTCAGTTCAACTACAGTCATGTGACTCCACCCCAGAATGCTCTTGTGCATTTTAAAGCGTGCTTGGCAGCTCGGCATGTCAACCAGGTGCTAATAACGCTCACATTCTTTATTCATTTCGACTCATTTGCATTTACAATGAGGTGCTGGGGAAGGAATTGCCGCTGGGGGGAAAAGAGTGTTCGTGGAAGCAATGGAGTCATGGAGCGTAATTTACTTTAGCAAGTGACTGAATAAACTGAGCAGCAGTAGGTTTCTGTGACATGTTTCCTCTGAACAATCACTAACCAAGTCTGAGTGAAGTCTGTTGCATAAAATTGATCAGATGTATGTTTTTTTTAAAACATAGTATCAGTTTTATCAGGCCAATAGTATTGTGCTTTACTGTATGTAAAAATAGCTGATGCATGAATTTCTAAGGCCATAAAACTTCGCCAAAAACCTGTTGCACACAATCTACTACATGCCTTCTGTCGTCTGATTGATAGTTCATACTTTTTCAGCAAGAAAAAGGCCTTTTAGTATAAGTGTCTTTTTGCTGTGAAATGTTTACTGATCTTTATAAAATTTACTTTTATATTTTTTTAGAAAGTTTCAAGATGAACACTTACTGGACTCAAGCAACTTAGGTTTACTTGATTACCAATACATTACTTTTTAGAAAAAGTTAGAAATGAGAGAAGGAAATATGATCCATCAGGCTTCTGAGGAAGGTTTATTTGCTCGTCTCTCAATCATCACTGTATTGCATTGCATTATATGTTCTGAAACTACAGAGCTTTGATCATTAAATAGAAGCATTTGAATATCATCTTACTAAGTCATATTACTGGGAGATATAGAGTTATGCACATAGTCTGTTTTCTATAAAGACCTCATTGGTTTACATTACAAGCTATCAGAATCTCATCTTACTTTTTGGCCATATAAATTACAACTGCACCAAATTGCATAGTTTTGCTCAGTTTGGGCCTCGGAATAAAACTGATGCATTAAAAAAATAAACAGTTCCATTTTTTAAAATAGTCAGAACAAAACTAATTTAAATCTATTCTCCAAACCGCATGCAGAGTCACATGATGCTGGAGTCTCAGGCTGAAGGCTGCGAAACACGCTGGACACGACCAGTCCATCACAAGACTAACAGACAATGCTCTTAATGTGTCAGTCAAATTCACTGTATGCTATTATAAGTCGCCCTTTAAATACTACTAACAACAATTATATGTCAAATTACATCTGAACAACATGTGTTTTTTATGATGCTATATGCCTTCTGTTGTCTGTATTATGTTTTCATCAAACTAAGTATTTAAATATCATTTATGTAAGTCTGTTGTAAAGATCTCCTTGATTTACATTATAAGCTATCAGAATTGTCAATATAAATATTAGTATCTGCACCAAATTGCATATTTTTGCTCAGTTTGGGCCTCGGAATAAAACTGATGCATTAAAAAAATAAACAGTTCCATTTTTAAAAATAGTCAGAACAAAACTAATTTATTTTATATTTTGGGCTTTACAGAGTTATAGTTCTTTGATGCCTGATGTAAGCATGACTTTGACTTCACTACAATTTACATTCCATTTTCATAAGTTTGACCTTCTACGTCCTTTTTGGTTGTTATTCAGAGGTGATAAATATCTAAGCACTAGAACATTCTGTGATGACTAAAATAGACCACAGATGCCCACATAATCGTGACTCTGGAGGCAGAACAGCATTAAAACCTAAAACAGCAACAAGTCCACTGCCTTTCTCTTATTCAGTGACTAAAACCTTCACACATTCAGGTAAACTTTCATTAAAAAGTTCTCTGTACGAGCTCATGACAGCCTTCCAGTGCTTTTGTTTACATCTCGTAGTGTCACTTTACCTTTTTATCTCAATCCTGCTACTTATCATGCTGCTATTTGTACATAATCATAAATGCTGTGTGTCTGCTGTCACCGAAGCATCAAAAGCTCATAACAAAATATCCTTACATCACTATTACAGTCCCATAAGCAACGTATCAGATTCAACAGTCGCGTATCAAGGAAATCAAAGCACGTACTGGCTTGTGGCAAATGTATTCAGCATCTAATTTGCATTAGCAAACAGCCGCGGCAGAATAAAGCCAAATGTGATACATTTCCGTTCTATAGTCACGAAAGAATGAATGTTATGTTAGCGATATACGAGATGATACAATGTAGCGTTTTAAATTCTAAATGTCGCTGTTGTTCCTTGCGTGGGGGGAGGGGGGGCTTGCGTGCGTGCGTTTAAAGCGTCGCGGTTTCTTTTGTTATCGCGAAAACACAATATTGCGTCAAAAGCCGACGTTCGGTTTCCGCTTAAACACCCATCTCCGTTGTATTTAAAAGCGAAAGGAAAAAATTTCTACTCACCCGATGGGTTTACAGCGGCGGGTGTTGCCATATTGACTGGGTGGAAGAAACGCAGAAAGGCAGAAATGACGCACAATTGGGAAATAACGCCGCACGCGATCCTCTCCGAGTGTCTCAAGCGCGCAAACTCAGTTCAGCCCCGCATGTGAAGGTGTGACGGCGATCGAGCAGTGCTGGGTGGGATTCGTAGCAGATTCGTAGCGGTCTGACAAACGCAAGATGTCTGAGAGCTTGCGTGAACACCGCGAGACTTCACTGAATTAATGAATGCAGGATGCACTCAGCAGCTTCAGCGCATTTCTGCCCTCCAAGAACTTCAAGCCGGGCTGGAATCCAGTCTGGCATTGTTGCTTTGTTATGGTCATGAGCTCAGACATCACTGGCTGCACAGAGATCTGTACGAGAATACAGTGTAGAATGCACGCACTGGCCTGCATATGTGAGCTTTCGAGTCAAAAGTCAAATTTGTTTTCTCTAAAGCGCCTTTGTATATTAGTTTCAAACTCATCATTCAAAACTGTCTTAGAGATATTTGTGAATTCTTCTAAACTAAGAACATCCATTTTTTTTTGGCCAAAAAAAATATCAATTTTAATATTTCATATTCATATATATAACGTAAATAAATTTTCTATTAATATCATTTTTCTGGCCATTTTGGTATATTTTTGAAAATATATTTTTACAATTTAAATATATATTTTAAAAACATATATTTGGCCTCCATATATTTCAATCCAAGAAAATACATTCACATGTCACTTTTGAAGAATGTACTGTAAGATTAGAAAATGTATTCTTGCTTCTGAAATACATTTTGAAATAGCCTATATTTTCACTTTTCACTAAAAACATATTTAATAGAGCTTCGCTGTTTACATTATACGTTCAATATTTAAAATGTATTTTGGCTATAAAAATATATATATTTTTGGCTGTATGGGATTTTCTTTTTTCCTGGACAATGATTCTGTCCAATACTGTTTTGTAGTCAAGCATATGTTAAATGTTTGTTTATATGATAAAATGTTTGCCATTATTTTAATAGCCTATATCAGGGGTCTCCAAACTTGTTCCTGGAGGGCCAGTGTCCTGCAGAGTTTAACTCCAACCCTAATTAATCTCACCTGAACCAGCTAATTAAGGTCCCTGGCCTATATTTAATTACGTGAAATTCATTATCAATTAAATGTCTATATTGCACAATATGGTCTAATGGTCCTGGAGTTCCTAAAATCAGTTTGTTCTGTCACATTATTAGAACTAGTCTATCCACTTTATTTCACAATGCAGAAGTTTGCTATTTTCTGCCAGACTTCATTAGCAGCTATGTAAATAACTAAAAGAATAACAAAGTGCAGTCGTGAAATTCATTATCAATTAAATGTCTATATTGCACAATATGGTCTAATGGTCCTGGAGTTCCTAAAATCAGTTTGTTCTGTCACATTATTAGAACTAGTCTATCCACTTTATTTCACAATGCGGAAGTTTGCTATTTTCTGCCAGACTTCATTAGCAGCTATGTAAAAAACTAAAAGAATAACAAAGTGCAGTAAAAGGTAAAACCGTTTGCTTTATGAACCAGTGTGTTAATGTATGAGTTAAAATAATATGGTAACAAATATCAGTTTGCAGTCTCAAGCAGCATATCAGACTGTTTTTGTATATGTAAAATAGGCCTAACTGGAAGCGAATGACACCGGAAACCTTGCAAATTCAAGTTATAAATGGCCTCGCACGATCTAACGTCAAAAATAAAGTGGATAAGTGAACTAAATCATGACAGGATCCTATAAAACATCAAGGGTGTAATATAATTTTAGTGTTATTTCCATAGGGCTTTTCCTGATTAATCTGTGCCTGGAGAACAATCTGAAGATGAATTCCATGAATAGATTTCTATTGAGGTCAAGGACCCAAAGAATGCCACTGTCATACAGTGACCCGTCATATCACAGTACTCCAAAATCATTTATCATCACACACTGTTCCATGCAAGTTAGTCTGAACTGGATCCTAAAGTAAATTTTTTAAGCTTTATGTGTTATCTTTTAAGCACATGTTCCTCTATCAGGCCAGTGGTGAGGTACATTAATGCTCACGGTTTCAGACACAAACAGCTCTTGGTTGAATCCATCTGGTTATATGCATTTTTTACCACGACACATTCACCGCAGTAATAGTGCCCTTTTTATATAAAGATGATGAAACACAAACATGGTGAAAACATTAATTTTCCAGTGTTCCAGCACAGTAACACGCTTTTGATGATTTATGATGGAGTAAAAACCAATTTCCCTCTACAGATGAAGTGAGGGTCAAGCAATGAGTGATGTT
>NW_015551075.1:1081507-1082081 GCF_001515605.1 Sinocyclocheilus anshuiensis | reverse complement strand
GATAAATATTAGAGATCAACCAATGTAATAGATTATTCTGAATATTTGTATTTGCATAATTTTCTATTTTGCACACCAGCAACTAAATAATTAGAGGAAACTAAAACACGTGCATTATGTGTATGCATTACAGACACAATAATAATATTTTTATAATGATCTCAAATAATATATTAAATGAATATTATAGCAACACATTTGCAGTCAATCCAGCAGAAAAAGACCAACTGATAGATGGTTGGGTGGATGGATGGGTGGGTGGGTGGATGGATGGATGGATGGGTGGATGGATGGATGGACGGATTGATGGACTGACGGATGGATGGGTGGGTGGGTGGATTGGATGAACGGATGAACAGACGGATGGATGGACAGACAGGTTGGTGGATAGATGGATGGATGGACGGATTGGTAGATGGATGGACAGATGAATTGGTAGATGAATGGATGGATGGATGAATAGACGGATGGATGGATGAGTGGATGGATGGATGGATGGACAGACGGATTGATAGATGGATGAACAGACGGACAGACTGGTAGATAAATGGATGGATTGGTAGATGGATGGGTG
>NW_015551075.1:1080550-1081291 GCF_001515605.1 Sinocyclocheilus anshuiensis | reverse complement strand
GGGTGGATGGATGGATGGATGGATGGATGGATGGATGGCTGGATGGTTGGATGGATAGGTGGGTGGGTGGATGGATGGATGGATGGATGGCTGTGTGGATGGATGGATGGATGGGTGGGTGGGTGGATGGATGGATGGATGGTTGGCTGGGTGGATGGACGGACGGACGGACGGACGGATAGATAGATAGATAGATAGACAGACAGACAGACAGACAGACAGATAGATAGATAGATAGATAGATAGATAGATAGATAGATATGGAAATTAAATAAATAAAATATAGAATATAATAATAATCAATTAAATACAACAACAATCAAGAATAATCATGAGTATAGTGTGTTCTGCAACAGTGTTCAGATTTGTGCCAGTTTTTCCCCCTCTGCTTTCTCTGCAGTGCTGCTCTGCCCTAGTTTAATAAGCTCTTGCACTGCAGACACCTGCATAAGAAGTTCTGCTGACCTCTACTTTATTAAACATGCCTTCTGGGCAAAGAAAACCTGGCCTGTGCTTTAACAACATACAGATAAGGCAGGGTTGACAGATCAAAATGAAAAGCTAAACTAAACGTGGTGTTCATTGAATTTTAATATTCAGTCAGAACAAACTTTGAGCCCTGTAAACTTCAAAAGTAAAATTCCCAAAGCACATCGTTACTTGACAACCATCAACGTCTTCATCTTACCGGCCCTTCTGTATATATATATAAAAAAAAAATAAATAGCCACAGTTTTATAT
>NW_015551075.1:1076247-1079502 GCF_001515605.1 Sinocyclocheilus anshuiensis | reverse complement strand
TAGATAGATATAGACAGACAGACAGACAGACAGACAGATAGATAGATAGATAGATAGATAGATAGATAGATATGGAAATTAAATAAATAAAATATAGAATATAATAATAATCAATTAAATACAACAACAATCAAGAATAATCATGAGTATAGTGTGTTCTGCAACAGTGTTCAGATTTGTGCCAGTTTTTCCCCCTCTGCTTTCTCTGCAGTGCTGCTCTGCCCTGGTTTAATAAGCTCTTGCACTGCAGACACCTGCATAAGAAGTTCTGCTGACCTCTACTTTATTAAACATGCCTTCCGGGCAAAGAAAACCTGGCCTGTGCTTTAACAACAGACAGATAAAGCAGGGTTGACAGATCAAACTGAAAAGCTAAACTAAACGTGGTGTGTTCATTGAATTTTAATATTCAGCAGTCATAAAAAACTGAGCCCTGTAAACTTCAAAAGTAATCATTACATGACAGCCATCAACGTCTTCATCTCAGGCCCCTCTGTAAAATACAAATACAAAAAACTGCCATAATTTTAAACTCATTTTTAATCTTGAGATTATAAATTTATAACCAAGTAACAGCTTTGAAAGAGGAATTCCATTTTCCTTTATCGTTCAATTCTGAGTCTTTTATAACTGGCCTTTCTGAGCACTTCAAAAGGATCTCAAAGCAATTCCTTAAGTAGCTCACCTACTGAAAATCTTAAAGGAATAGTTCACCATAAAATTCAAATTTGAATATTATTTTCTTACCTATATGTCAAAGTATATGACTTTCATTCTTCATTATTCATTCGCTATACTGTACATTTGGAACTGGTAAGATTTTTTGAAAGAAGTCTCTTAGGCTGGCTGCACACTAGACGATTTTAAGCCCGATTTGCATCCCCGAATGATCGGGGGGTGTGGCCCGATTCGCAGCTTGTCGCAAAAGATTTTTTGTCCAAAAAATCCTCTATTGTGTGGTGTCATTACGATTATTTATCTGCTCCCGATCGAGACAGAGCGTCCCCGAAATCAAATAGTAAGTATCAAACATGTTCGGGCCGCCTCTGACGTGATACCCGCGATAGCAAGCGTCACCTACCGGATGTCGCGTGCTTCTGTAGATGAAACTTGGCAGCCACAAACATGCCATGAAAGCAGAGAACATTACCCATATTCTTTTCTATACTTTGTTTTTCACTGTGAAACAGAACGCGCGCCAGGAGAGCCAGCTGACAACGTTGATTGTCCTCTATTTGTTTTTCTTCTCTAGTCATGTTTGATCTCATGAGTGTCCATGAGATCGCGTGTCAGGGTCACTGTGAAATCGTTCCTACAATAGACAAGTGTGTGGTCTCGCGGTCTGGTCAAATCGTCTAGTGTGTGCCTTCAGAGGGTTATAAGGCTAAAAATCGGTTGAACTGTCTTCATGTCTGTGGTCTCCCATGATTTTAAAATCGTTTAAGATTTGAAAATCGTCTAGTATGTCCAAGGCCTTATGCTCACCCAGGCTGCATTTATTTGATAAAAAATGCAGTAAAAACATAAATGTTGTGAAATATTCTCACTGTTTTAAAATTGATTTTTTAAATGAAAATTTGCTGAAACCCTCAGGTCACGACTCCAGTCCATCAATCCTTCAAGTCTCTAGTCCTTCACGTCTTGTGAAGTGAAAAGTTGCGTGTTTGAAAGAAACAAATCCATATTAAGGCGTTTTAATTTTAAACGGTCACTTCTGGCCAAAATAGGACTCCGTAATTGTTTTGGTTTTGTAAACATGCTTGTTCTGTGCAGATTTCTCTCCTGATTCAGATAAAACGACTTTTCACTGGAAAAAAGCGATATTATGGACTCATCTGAAGTTAAAACACAGCTTTTTGCTTCCCAAGACATTAACTGATGGACTGGAGTGGCGTGGATTATTGTGATGTTTTTATCAGCTGTTTGGACTCTCATTCTGACGGCACCCATTCACTGCAGAGGATCCATCCCAGTGGCAAATTGATGTTGAAAAGACTTCAGTTTGACATAAAAAAAAAACAGATCAAATATTCAAATCAAATTGACGTCAAAAACTTGACATGACATTGATTTGATGCAAATTAAACGTCAAACATATTGGCCTACATATACATTAAACCAATTTCAGTGTGGGATTAACTTTTTTCTCAATAGAAGAAAAAAAGCTGCTTTTATGCATCAGTATGCCATATATGAAAACATTAAAGTGGAAACACTAGCACTGAAGTTGCCATTAGTTTTGAGCGATTTCAGGTAGCAAAATGAGCTCAGAATGCTGACATGGTTGAGCGGATGCATTTTATTCCACACTTTATATTGTACATCAGTTCATAATAGTTTCCATAAAGATACTGACTGAGTGTAAGCTTTCTGTTTGCACTTTACACCATGAAAATGACATACCAACAAATGACAAAAGTGCATTTAAAGCATCTTTCTACTCTGCAGCTTCACTTGCTCACAGCTCTCTTGTTTGTCCTTGTTAGGCAGTGTGTTTATGGGGTTACTGTGACAGTCGGTAGACAGCGGCGCACCTGTACCGACAGCACTAACTGCTGACAGAAACATCCAGAATGCAGGAGGAAGGTGAGAGCGCCTCTGCTGCCTGTCTGATTCCATTAGCATCAGCGGACTCTTACTGATATGTGTGACGGCTCATAACCTCATGTTCAGTGGGCTTACTAGACCGTAACAGTCCAAATCCCAGCCACCTTCTCCATAGACAAATCGCTTTAGAGCAATAATGTGTAAACGTTTCAAGACCATGTAAACATCTTATTTATAGCTGAATTCTCAGTGAAGAACTACACTGTAATGCTAAAATTACTTAAGTTTTTTATTATTTTTTTAAGTATTATACTTTTTTTGATAATACTTTTTAACATATTATTATTCTTATACTAATTCGGTAACACTTTAGAATAGGGAATACTTATTCACTATTAACTATGACTTTACCCTCAATAAATTCCTAATTTGCTGCTTATTAATAGTTAGTAAGGTAGTTGTTAAATTTAGGTATTGGGGAGGATTAGGGATGTAGAATAAGGCATTAATATGTGCTTAATTAGTACTAATAAATGGCTAATATTCTAGTAATATGCATGCTAAATAAGCAAATAGTTAAGAGACCCTAAAATAAAGTGTTACCGCTAATGGATAAGATTATAGTATTATTTGAATACATTTTAAATACAAACAAGTGAAAAATTCCAGACATTCCAGACAATTTTTATGCAGTGTTCCCCCTCAAGT
>NW_015551075.1:1065530-1071929 GCF_001515605.1 Sinocyclocheilus anshuiensis | reverse complement strand
TCCTGCTGATGAGGTAAGCAATGACTACAATGATGATGAGTATGATGAGGATTATGCCCACGGCGATGGGAACGCGGTAGTCAGGTTGATCAGCCTTGCATAGTTCAGCTGTTGTACAAGCACAAACAGAGCACATTGATCTTGTATCTCATTGTAAGAAATGAAAATGAAGTCAATATTGTAGTTGCAAAAATTAAAAGCTGGTATACACCACACGACTTTTCAAATCTGAACAGATTTTTCAAGTTGTTCTGAACACAACAAACTCACACAGAAATGTGTGTCAGTGCTTGGAGATGCATGACAAATGAACAATATCCCCGTGTCTAAATATGCCTACTTCCATACTATATAGTAGGTTAAAAAAATTGTCTGAATTTCATTCATACTACATACTTTTTTAACGGTCGCAAAGCAAGTTTTAAACCAAATGTAATACCTACTATACAGTATTCAATTTTGGACACAGCATATGTGTTCTAAAAAAATATAAAATGTTTGATATCCTCCAAATTGGTTTAAAATGTTTTTAAAAAACATGTTGGGAATAAGATCCACATTAGTTAATAGGTGGCCTTTGAACTTTATAACAGGCAGACATTTGTTTAGAGTCATCTGGCTGGTCTAACCAGCTCTTTTGCATTGCCATGACAGTTTTGCAACAATCTTTGTAAACAAGCTGTATGAAGCATCTAGGACATAAGGTATACAGTGCATGAAAATGCAAGGAGTCCAGTTCGATAGCAACATAACTTGTAAGCTTGTAACATAAAGTAGAGGTTACTTTAAAAATAACTGTCATCCACTACAAGGATGGAGTGCTTTAATATAATGAAGCATCATCACTCTATACTTACGTGGTCCGAAATTCTTGTTTTTGATATCGAAGGCCTGAACCCTGTATTGAGTCAGATCCAGACTCACACCGCCCCCCATGTACACCGTCTCAGCCTTGCAGGAGTAAGAGTAACCCAGATCCACAGAAAACAGCTCAAGAGACCTGTTCGTCCCTGTGTAATTCCTTAACACTTTGTTGACAAAAATAAAAATAATTTGATAAGTGTTGGCATGGATGTGCACAAAATGATAAAAACATTAACCAAGTCTCTCCCTGTTCGTAATCCCACAAACTTAATTGTGATAATAATAGTCATAATTATAGCCAAAACGCTTCCATTAGCACTCGTTTCATTCACACAGACATAACAACTAAATATCTATGAGTCCTTATGCAACGTCATAAAGTGATTGTTTTTAAATTCAAAATGAAATGCATGTACACACATGGATTTTTCACAGTGAGGTAAAGACAATATTTACTGTAACCAAAAATGACACTAATACTTCCTTATTCTTTCTTGGCAGAATGTGACATTTATTGTTGCCAAACTGGTTGAGCTGCATGGCCTACTGTTTGCTTTATTGAGGCTTGGCTATTTAGGTCATTAAAAAAAATCTGAAGCAAGATTTCTGTTTTCAGTAGATTTTTGAATAAGCCAATCATTTAAAAATCATATATAACTTATTACACTTAAAATAGACCAATACTAAAATGTAACTTCTTTATTTAAATACACTATTTATTTAACTATATAGATAAAAGTCCAAAGTCCTGGGAATAAACTGCAGAAAATTGAGGATGTGTGTTGTTGTGGATGCTTTACAAGGAAAATTGTACTAGTCATATATGGCAGGGAATTTACCTCCTCTTTTGAAAGCATAGGTCAACTCGTATTGCACATACTTGACATAGACCTTTTTTGTTGTCTTATTCTGGAAAGTCAGAAAAAATATTATTAGAATGTTAACCAAAAATACACGAACACAATAGAATACGAAGACCTGGTGCCTCCCTGTGAGCCTATTGATATTTTTTTTTCTTGCTGGGTGTCAGCTCAGTTTTATATCAGACAGAAAATAATTAACGCAGTCTTATATACTTCCTCCTAAACTGCTTCAAAGTTCCAGTTTTTCAGACCACACAAACTCAGGTTGTACTGAAAGATACATGAACTTGTTTGGCAAGAAAGACCACTAGCCTGATACAGACTAACTCCAGTGCTAAAAGAATCTTTTAGATCAGTGGTTTTCAAACCCTTGGTCACGACACTCGGGTGGGTCGCAACTTCAAGATGTAAAAAATGGGTCGCCAGGATGATTTAAGGAAAATGTATATATGTATGTAACAAAGTTCAAGACTCAGGGAAGAAGGAAGTGGGAATCGGCAAATTTAACTTTAATAACTAAATAAACATAAACAACAAAACGAAAGTAAGCGGCAGCCACCTCGCGGCAGAATCCAATGTGTATTTGTGGTGGCGCTCAGTCTTGAACATTGTAGCCAATCACAGACATATCTGTTGATTTCTGGAACGCAATGGCCAATCAGAGGCATTTCAGTTAGTCAGAATCCACTCACCGCTCAAAATGCCAGTGTTTTTGTTCAGTCCTGAGTTCTGGAAGCTCGCAAATCCTCTCATTGTAATGAACAAAGTGTAGACATGATGTAAATAAGAGATTAATTGTGCCTTGTAGAGAGATTCATTGATTATAGCGGAATTGTCTGAGATCGCGATAAACTGAAATGAGTGACAGCTTTTCAGTGATTAAGGGCGCACTCTTTGCTCGCTTTCTTGGCTATATATAGTCCATTCAGAATTTGAATAAAAGTTTTGTGTTTCATGCTGCTAAGAGGACCAATGTGGCGTACATGCTGCAAAGTTTTGGGAGTGACATGCGCACATAGTGACACAGTCAAGTCAAGTCAAGTCACCTTTATTTATATAGCGCTTTTAACAATACAGATTGTGTCAAAGCAACTGAACAGCATTAATTAGGAAAATAGTGTCAATAATGCAAAATGACAATAGTAAACACAAATTTTTCAGTTAAAGACAGTTCATCATTGAATTCAGTGATGTCAACATCCAGCTCAGTTTAAATAGTATCTTTGCAATCAAGTCAACGGTATCGCTGGAAATGAAGTGTCCCCAACTATGTGCACAGTATAACACAGTGATAATCATAACAATGGACTGAACAAAATATGATGTCAAAATAGATGTGCATGAAGGCTAAAGCACCCTCACTAATTTTAGACGCACTGACAGTGATTTGATCTTGAACAGAGCATCCTTCCGGAGCTCCTCTGTGGGACTCGAGACCGGTCTGTGGTGCAGTTATTGTTCATTAACATTTGCACCATCTGCACTGCCTTGCTTCACGCCACTATCTATCTTTAGAAGCATCTTTAGATAGATAGATAGATAGATTGATTGATTGATTGATTGATTGATGGATGTTCAGAAATTGTTCACAACCACAACATTTTGTTTGGGAGTACAGTATGTGGAGTGTGAGTTCCTCACTTCCTTTTCCAAACAATTGCACTCTCTCTCTCTCTCTCTCTGTGTGTTTAATGGGCTCTTGTTACTGGTGTTGCAGGCACAGAAACCGCTCCAACAGCAGCTCCTCCAGAGGGTCCAGTCACAGGAGGAGGAGCCGGAGCACAGATGGGGCGGAGCCGAAGCACAGACAGGAGGCGGAGCCGAAGCACAGACAGGAGGTGGAGCCGGAGCACTGATGGGGCGGAGCCGGAGCACAGACGGGGGCGGAGCCACAGGTCCCACAGGTCTCAATCCCGCAGCTGCAATAGAAGGTAAGCACAAGCGCATTATGATGACTGTAAGTAGTTATGTAAATAACTGGTCCTTAGCATTGGTGGAATGAATGTAAAAAGACTTCATTTACCTTTCCAAAGTAAATAGTTTTGCTTCTTAGAAGAAAACAAGTGATTATACTGTTTTAAATGGTTTTGAGTAGGAAACTTCAGGTCATTTTATATGTAAGTCAATCATATGAAGCAACGTTAAAATTTTGTGAGTGAATTTTCATGCACTGTTTGTGCTCATTATGAATCATTGCGCAATCATAGTTATGATTTTTTTTTACTGGTGGACAATAGAACAGACCAAAAACACTGAAAAAAAAAAGAGGAGTAGGATTTACTTTGAAACTGTTTTAACCCTTGTGCGTTCTTAGGGACAATTTTGTCTTTTTCTTTTTTTTTTTGGCTGCAGTGTTAATGCAAGCACTATAAATGTTGTCAAAGATGTGTATTTTTATTGATATTTTAATATTTTACTCTCATTTCCTTTAATAAATCTATTACTCTATGTACAAAAAATAGATACAATCAGGACAATATGGACAAAAATGTCCCCATTAAAACAGCAATATTTAATCCCAGTGCCATTTAATCATAAAATCATGCATTCTTTGTTAATTATTTTTACTATTTTTTTGTAATTCTTACTATTTTCCACGTGATAGCACAATTTTCTGCAGGTTTGGCCTATGGAGCAAGTTTTTTTTTTTCTGTCTTCTGCTTCTGCTAAGATTTGAATTTGAATTGGAAATGTTGTAATTATAATTGTGTTGATGTATTCATGTGGATATCAGAGGTTTGTGTGAATGGTAGTTTGTTTATTTATTTGTTTATTTAATTCTTACATTGCACTAAAATAATAACGCATCAAAATTATTGATTAGCATGTAATGTGTCTTGGGGGGAAAAATCTTAGCATTTAATATATGGAAGTTAATAGATTTGTGTGTGTGTGTTTGTGTGTTTCTCCCATAAAAACAATAGTGGTATTACGTAAAAAACAAACAAACTGGTATTTAAAGGGTTAAAATCCTGAAAATGAATGAATTTTTGGTAATTATGATCAGGACTAACGTTAGTAAAAAGATCAATGACAGTGAAAGCGGAAAAAAATATAAATATATATATTTTTATGACCTCTGTGTAACTTTTTCAAATTGATGCTCAAGGGTTAACAAAAAATAAATAAGTTTTTTAATAGTGCAGGTACAGACTTTTTTTCCCCATGAAATGTTATTTCTGTACAAATCAAATGCCACTTTTATTTATTTGCTAAAAACACAAGTCGGCCACATCATCATCATCATCAGCAGCAGCAGCAGCAGTGATTTTCTTCTCCCACATTTGGACTCAGATGCTAACATGTGCTTGGTTAATTAGCGTATGACAGGTTGCCATTAAAGACCTTCTGTTCGCAGAGCCACTCTTGTCCAGCGCACACAGATACTCACACTCATTACAGGGGTTATTAGTGTCGATTATTATTGTTTTTGTCTGTATTAATTAAGTACTGGCACAAGCACCCTTGGGTCAGTCCACATTTGTCTGCCCTTGTGCCTGTTTGGAGCTCGGAAGAAAACGGGGCACTTAGGTTGATGAATTAATGCAGCTAAAATATGATTATCCATCGGCTGTTTATTTCATTTTTTATTTAAAGTAAACTCTCATGCACACAGGAATAAGAACAGTAGGCTTTTTGTTTTTAAAGGTAGGCTATTGCATTACCATTGCAAATGTGTGCAAATGAAGGAGAGTTTTGTTGAAGGCTTTAGAAGTGTACGGATGGCTTTCATAATGCATACAGGCTAAAGCCTTTGTTTGCTTGTGTTCGGCTGTAGGAGATGCTGGCATCGTTTAAATAAGCCGGCAAATCTTTCATTCATATCTTAGTTAGATTGACACAGATTAACAGGGTTTATAGCATCAGGGCCATGTTGAATTAAGGGTTAAATTGGGTGCCGATTCAGCATTTTATATGGTAACTCTTACCTTATGGGAATGAGATTATCTGACGTGAAATAATTTAGTTATGAACTGCTGAAAATAGTAGCTAACATCTGGACTGATAACTAGAAGGTGACTGCATCGGTCCTCTCAAGGATGCTGCTTAAGGATGCTTAAGTTAAGGTGACTTGGATGAAAGCATTTGCTAAATAGCAAAACTGTTTTATAAAGTTTAGGCGATGAAGAAACGTGAAGCTTTTTCACAGTCTCTGGCCTGCGAGTCTGTATGATGTCAGAGTTCGGTTTGTTTAGTTTATGTGAAAGCTGTTTTCTGAACGTAATAGATTTATTAGTTTCTCACTGTTGACTCCTGAGGTCATGTTTGGCACCGATGTATTCTGTAATTCCAGTCTCTATTTGAAAACAGATGGAAAAGGAACAAGAATATGGTAAATAATTAAAAGATTCGGCACACGATGGCACTGCGCAGGCTGACGTGTGTTTAGTTTTGAAACTCAAACACAAATCCTTGCATTTGTCATGTGTTCATTATCAATTACACTGGATAGATATTACAGGCATTATTTCTCTTGGTTTTAGGTAACTTATTAGGGCTTGAGGATTAGGATTATAAATTTTAATCAAATTAATTACACATTGTCATTTAAATAGTCTAATTAATAGCATATTAATCGCACATCAAATTTGTCTGAGACTCACCCCCAAAAGATCATTTATATTGTGTTACACAAGGTAGATATTACAAAATGTAGCTTTAAAAAAAAAAA
>NW_015551075.1:1054322-1065478 GCF_001515605.1 Sinocyclocheilus anshuiensis | reverse complement strand
CAGACAGACAGACAGATAGATAGATAGATAGATAGATAGATAGATAGATAGATAGATAGATAGATAGATAGATTGATTGATTGATTGATTGATTGATGGATGTTCAGAAATTGTTCACAACCACAACATTTTGTTTGGGAGTACAGTATGTGGAGTGTGAGTTCCTCACTTCCTTTTCCAAACAATTGCACTCTCTCTCTCTCTGTGTGTGTGTGTGTGTGTGTGTGTGTGTGTGTGTGTGCAGAAGCAATGCAGTAAGAGTGAGCACTGAGCTGCAGCAGCATCAGTGTCTCAGTGTCAGCCGCTCTGCAGCATGCATCGGGAAACACACTTCATTCACACTTTCTGCTCCACGGGATGTGAGTTCAGGTAGGACCATGTCCTTTCTCTCCTCTCTGCTGCTCTGCCAGCCACCCGATCCCTCTCGTCAGCCGTGGGGAGCTCGAACAGGAGCCCGCTCACAGCGTCTCTGGTCTGGTCAGTTAGGATCCTGTCAGTTGTTGCATGTTTCATTTAATGTTTGAGCACTTCAACCAATTTAAAGCTGGATGTTGAGGAGTGTGGACTTCATCTTCATTTAATAACGGAGTTGTCTTTCACGGCCAAGAGAATGCAGAAAGTTTTTGCAGTCTTGAAGATGAAAGCCCTTCCTTGATGCTTTTGCCTGTGAATCGTTCAGTCTTCATGCAATCGCAGTAAAAAACCTGTTCGGTCTGACCAGGAACAATTGTAACACTTTCAATTTCTCAAAGCACAGACAAGCTATTCATCATAATATCTTTCTGCTTGAGAAAAAGAACTGTGATTTTATCACTCTGTGAGAAATTTACAATGATTACAATGATTTTGAGGTAAAAATGTGATGTTGTTTTTGGGTTGTCTAAAGTTCTGATGCGTTTGAATTTAAACTTCTGTATTGTGTATTTTATTTCTTGGTCATTGGTTAAAAGTTAATAAGAATATATGCTAAAACTGTTGCTGATAGCTGACAGATAATACTTTATCATGGCTGTGATGTGGAGGGCAATTATATCACTAGTTATGAAATAAAAATCGTATGACTGATTTTAAAGAATGAATCTTTAAAATATCATGAGCATTATTTTATTACAATTTATAGCTGAAAGCAGTTTTCGACTCATCAGCTGATCAGTGTATTTTAGTAAAAAGGATTTAAATTCATGTAATTATTCCTGACATCTAAATAAGTCAAACAGGATGACTGCGACATTCTGACTTCTTGTATTAAATTCAAAATTATTATCGGGACTTTCTCAATTGAAATATTGGTATCGGCACTGCAATGAAGGTGAGAGGAAGCTAGAGGGGCGTGTCTCTAAACCCAGCTCTTGATTCATATCTAAAGACAGTCCTTCATGCTAAAGCAGAATCTGAATCACTCTAATCATTTCTTATATGACTGCTGCTCTCAGGCGACTGTCAACATTTTCAAGGTGGGCTGTATTAATGATCACATACAGCACAGAAACACATGAACAACATGCTGAAAATGTGCAACAAAAATACATCTACAGTAGAACGTTATACCGCACATTATTTTCAGAATTTATGAATCACATGGAAGTTGCATAATTATATATATATATTGCATTATATATACAAATATATATATTTGATGGAAGTATTAACATGCAATATTTTTTTATAATTTTTTTATAATAATTGTATTAAAAATTATTAAGTTTACACACACACACACAAATATATATATATATATATATATATATACACACACTGTATATACACACAATGTTGTAAGTTGTAAGTAAAACAAAGATTATTTCAGTCCTAAAATGTTTAATTCAACAAGTTACTCTTCATTTCTTTGTAATTGTGAAATTTACTAGCATTTTCTGAGTGAAATTTGTTTTTACACCAAATTTTATTCAGTGTATATACAGTATTATATAGTTAGTTAATATAAATATAATTATATAATTTATTAATGTATTCATGAAAATGACACACACACACACACACACATATGCACACACACATTAATACATTATAAGCATAATTTCTTTATTTTCTTAAAGCAACTATATGATCATCTCTAAAATGTTATAATGAAATGAATATGTTCATCCTCAAAAATCTTACATGATAAGTTGTCCTGCCTCTGAAACGACTTTCCTTTTCGGCTGACGTCACCAATCCATTTTCCCTTTCAGCTCCTCCCTTCCACCCACCTGTCATAAAAAGATACAATGCACAAACTAATCTGATCTTGATTGATAAAATCAAGTCCTTTTGTATTCTGTTATAGAAATTAAAATGTGTAAACAGCTTTACTCTGCATTCATCCTAATGGCCTCATACTCAAAAGTGGCAGCATAAAGAAGGATAGCAGAAGTAATCTAATGACACGGTCTTTAGGAGAGTTAATGGCCAAATAAGCACATTAAAGTCATTTGAAGATGCAATGTTTTTTAATTTTATGTTGCAAGCAAACTCTTATTATGCAAATACATTCAATATATCACCCAGTCCCTGAAGACTCCTGCCTTGGATTTATGTCCAAGAAGTTTACTCATCAAAGAGCAGGGCAATTCATTGAACTATCCTCAGTTTAAAAAGTATAAAATGACGGGAATTTCAGCTAATAGCTGCTAATATGAAACATTTGCTCTGTTATTGCATGAAATAACCATAACAAAGCACCATATTCTCACGGTTTTCAGCAAACCCTATTGACAAGAATGTTCCTTCATAGATAATGAGTGTTGGTGCCAGATTATTAAAGATGAAAAATTATACTAGCAAACAATGTTCCCTCTAATTTTTTTTTCTTGCTGAGCAAAACTTTTCTCTATTGGGCAGACATTTGGACCACCTAAGCAAAGACAATCTTTATACCAGACCTGTACAGCGCACACAAAAAACTGTGTAACTTTTAACTTTAATGTGCTATTATATTTGATTTGTCCCTTGATGTAACTAAATGATGCACATTTTAGGTTACCTGAGGAAACATTTTGTACAGTACTGTGTTACCAAAAAAAAAAAAAAATCTATTAAAAAATAATTTAAAACAATCTCACACAGAACAGGCCAATTCAATATAATATAATATAATATAATATAATATAATATAATATAATATAATATAATATAATATAATAAGTTTCGCTTTCACAACGAAACACACGGCGGCCTAGAGTGAGCGGCGGCGGGTGGGCTTGAGTGAGCGGAGGCCTGCGGCAACCACATGTGACGTGTTAGAACGAGCTGTTTTAGGTAGGTGTGGCTGACTCTGAACTTTTATAAGGAATATCTCTTTGGATTTGAGACTTTAGTCTTTGCAACTTTACAGATCTTCTTTATGCACCAAGAGCTTGTAACACTCCAAAGAGAAAGGAAAAATTGAAATTGCATCATATGAACCCTTTAAACCTGCAGAAGTGAAGATAAAAGTTAAATTGAGCTTTAAACTGTCCGGCGAGGACCTGAGGTTTATTGGGGTAGATGGAGGTCATGCAGGAAATTAATTTGAGGAATATTTTCTGGGCACCAAGATATGAATTATCCTGCCAGAGAGACCTGAAGATAAAGGTAGGAGACAGAGAGACATAATGTAGGCTATATGAAGCAGAATGAAAGAATAATAGCAGTAGACAGAAAGTGTTTGTTTAAACAACCTTCTATCATATGAAGAGTGCTATTAGCATTCTCATTTATCTCAATGGCAGTTGCAAACTAAACAGTCAATTTCATGCATTTAAGAGCCTCCAAAATAAAATCTGTCACTAGTAAAACCTCAACAGTAGATTTATACTGTATGTTGCTCAATGTTTTTAAAAAATTTTTTTTTTTAATACACCTCTACATTTGAATAGCTTTTAATTGAGAAGGATGCCTGTTAGAACCAACGTGTGCAATTCCAGCATCTACCAGCAGGGCCATGCACCAGATAAACATTGAAATCACAATATTTATTTTGTTTATTGATATTTAATTAAAAAAAATTTGTTTTAATTTTATTAAATTTAATTTTTTAAATATTCACCCAAACCTTGGACCCAATATTTATTTGAAAACCTGTTTGGTAACAATAATTATTTTGAAGAAAAAAACTAAACATTTATATTTATTTAAAAACCACTTTGGAAACAATAATTTTTGCAATAGACATTAATATTTACTTAAAAATCCTGTTTGATATCAATCATTATTTTGCATGAAACAGTCATACTTATTTTAAACCCTATTCGAAATTAATCATTAGTTTTGCTAAAAGCATTCATATTTATTTAAAAACCTGTTTTGGAAATTGTGTTTAAAAAAAAAATCACATTTATTTATAACCTGTTTGAAAACAATTGTTTTTTTTTTTTTGCAATAGACATTAATATTTATTTGAAAAACTTTTTTGATATCAATCATTATTTTGCAATAAACATTCATATTTATTTGAAACCCTATTCAAAGTGAATCATTATTTTTGTAAAGGCATTCATATTTATTTAAAAACCTGTTTGGGAAAAGAAAAAAATTCACATTTATTTGTAACCTGTTTGGAAACAATTGTTTTTGCAATAGGCAATAATATATATTTGAAAACCTTTTTGATATCAATCATTAATAGACTTTTTAATAATCTGGCACCAACACTCATTCTCTATGAAGGAACATTCTCGTCAATAGGGTTTGCTGAAAACCGTGAGAATATGGTGCTTTGTTATGGTTATTTCATGCAATAACAGAGCAAATGTTTCATATTAGCAGCTATTAGCTGAAATTCCCGTCATTTTATACTTTTTAAACTGAGGATAGTTCAATGAATTGCCCTGCTCTTTGATGAGTAAACTTCTTGGACATAAATCCAAGGCAGGAGTCTTCAGGGACTGGGTGATATATTGAATGTATTTGCATAATAAGAGTTTGCTTGCAACATAAAAAAAAAAAAAAACATTGCATCTTCAAATGACTTTAATGTGTTTTTATTTGGCCATTAACTCTCCTAAAGACGGTGTCATTAGATTACTTCTGTTATCCTTCTTTATATCGCCACTTTTGACAATCCAAAATAACCCTGCATATTTTTGATCAATGGACATATTTATTTTAACTCGATTAAAGTACTATAGTTTGAAGAACATGACAAACTTATCTTTAGCTTGCATTGTGCTTCTGTTGTATTTTTGCATTTAATGAAAAAGGTAAATTCTTTGAATTGCTACTTACACACACATACACACTCTTGAAAACAAACAGTGGGTGCTTTTTCATCTGAAAATCAATTTTTCCTTTGTTTCGATATTCCTGCAATGATTGGAAACTGAGGCAAGGCTGTTTAGATGACAATATGGCCAGTCCAATATATATATATATATATATATATATTTTTATTTCTGTTTGGTGGACACTGAAAAATGCACTGCAGCTTTAATAATGAATGAAGCTGTTGGACTGGCAATGGCAGGATCTGTATCAGAGTCCATCAGCTATTTAGAAATGATTAAACACATCAATATTGGCATAAGTAGCTTATCTGGAATAAGCACTAGGTGGAAACAGATGTGACACTGACCAGTGCTCCCCTGGGAACACACCTATTATAAAGTGTTGTTATTGTTAACTCAAACTAAAACTATTTCAAATGAAATAAAACAAATATTAGAGGAAAATTTAAAACTTAAACTTTAAAAATGAGAAATTTTGACTTTGAAACTAACTAAAATACAGGTGCATCTCAATAAATTAGAATGTCGTGGAAAACAAAGACTTAAACTACTTCAGTCTGTGTGCATTGAATTTATTTAATACACGAGTTTCACAATTTGAGTTGAATTACTGAAATAAATGAACTTTTCCACGACATTCTAATTTATTGAGATGCACCTGTAAGTCTTACAATTACTCAAACTAAAACAGATATAAAAATAAAATAAATAACAACAATGACAAAATCACAACGAAATAACTAAAGCTTAAGCTATAATTAATATGAAAACTGAAAATATAAAAATAAAGGATCATTCAAACTAAATACAATAATAGTATATAAACTATATACTATATAAGCTACGTCTAGGCGTATGATTCTTGCTTTCGGTGCGAGAGGCCCCGGGTTCAGATCCCGGACGAGCCCCCATGTTACGTTCAAGGACGTATTTGGTTTTTTTTTTCTCTTTTGTTTTTGCCTGTAAACAGGCTATCAAAGAGGATTTACTTGGGAAGTTGGTAGAAGCTGGCATTTTGGCCACGTCCGGTGGGGAGGTTGGGAAAGAATCTGAGACTGCTGGCTTTGATTCTGTTCTCAACATGGATTCAAAAGATTCTGGTTCTGATGCTGTATTGGCAGTTAAGCTAAAATAATTAGATCTTGAGTTAAAGCGACAAGAATGTGAGGCTCAGCGCATCAGGCTTCGAGTAACAGATCCTGGACGAGCCCCCAAATTCTGTTACGTTCCCAGTTAGTCTAGGGTTAGAGGAACAGGTAACAGAATAAAAAGGTGATGTGTGGAGGCAGCAAGGTTCAATTCCCAACCCCAGAGCTTTAACGAAGGCCAAGAATCATCTCAATATCAAAACAAGTTCTTTTATTTTACAGATATGGGAGGATGTCAAAACTTCAAGAGGGGGCAAGGCTTAACTCCTCACGGCTTCCCCTCCTCCTGCAATCACATCAGATCACCAATCATTGGAATCAGGTGACAGCCATTACCTCCTGCTTATGGGAAGTAAAAGCGTAGAGAGAGAGAAACGGAGAAAACGAACAAACAAAAAAAAACTAATACGTCCTTGGACGTAACATAAACAATACTAAAATAACACTGGTGTGTGTGTGTGTGGCTTTACTGGCTGTCTTAATGAGTCTCCTGTTGCGCTACAACATTGTCAGGTAGCTAAACAATAACCCCCTTAAAACATGCGCAGACACAAACAAAACACATTATGCAAACTAAGGCCTGAAACACACTATTTACTCAAGCGTGCAAGTAGATGCATGTGAATGCTTAGCCAGCATATTCCAAACACGCTTCTCAGTCGTCCGAACTTCAAAATCAATGCCATTAAAGCAAACAGGTAGCCAGATATAATCATGATGACTTTAGCTAAACTGTTCAGCAACAATGTTTCTTACCACAAAAGCTAACAACATGTTAAGTATGCAAAATGGGGGAGTCTGTCTGTGTATGTGTACTTAATGCATACAAATATTTCTGTCCTAAAAGGCAATAATTTTTAGAGAGTAAAGATCTCTTTTTAAGTCTTAATAAAGTTCATGTTGTCACACTCAAAGTCTCTGTCAATATTAAAAACCACGGCTGGCCCAGAGGTGCTGGACGATTCTCTCCTGGATTGATTATTGCAGTTACCAAATGTCTTGATAGCTAATTATCTTGAAGCAGCCTTCTGGAGTTACGTTTCTTTTGAAAAAGTAGTTAGCTACACCATATGCTAGGGCTGGGCGATATGGGCAAAAATTCATATCTCGGTATTTTTTGGCCGATTTGCGATATGCGGTATATATCTCTGTATTTTCGTTTTTGTATTTGCATTTAAAAAATCTGTATTTAATTTTACAGTCAGTGCTATCATAAAAATAGACTTACTTGTAGGTTTAATTGGTTTATTGTCCAACTACAAATATTTCAGTGAAATATATATTTTAGTCAGAATTTTTGCGCTCCTATTTAATTGAGCTTTGTCTGTTTGGCTCGTTCACTGAAGTTTATGTATTTAATATATATATATATTTCACTTACCGCCCAATGTTGTCCAACAAAACAATACATATTAAAGGATGAAAACAAATAAAGTGAATGTAACCACACTCTAAAACTGTTGGGTTGTTTCAACCCAATTTTGGGTAAAATATGGACTAACCCAACTGTTGGGTTCAATTTTGGTTACATTTTTAAATTAACTTTTTAACCCAACAGTTGGGTTAGTCCATATTTGACCCAACATTGGGTCGAAACAACCCAGCATTTTTAGAGTGTGATAAACAGATTTAATTAAGGCTTTTATTCACGTATAAACATTGATGAGTGCACATACGTAGAGCACATCAAATATGGTAAACAGAAGCTCAATGTGAGAAATGGATTGCTGAGATTTTAATGGGAGTATACCAAATTGTAAAAATCAAGCTACTACTGAAATAACTAAATATACACTCTAAAAAATGCTGCGTTGTTTCAACCCAATGTTGGGTCACATATGGACTAACCCAACTGTTGGGTTAAATTTTGGTTACATTTTTAAATTAACTTTATAACCCAACAGTTGGGTTAGTCCATATTTGACCCAAAATTGGGTTGAAACAACCCAGCATATTTCCATGGCTTTCTAACATTTACAGATGGAGAATATACCTGTGAAATGTAAGTTATGCATTCAGGAAGACAGCAAATCTCAAACACATTAAACAGCGCGAGTAGCCTAGTGTCTATGTCAGCGGCACATGCAGCCTTTCTGTCAGAGCACATGACGGGCCGAGCCACTGAAACTAATATGCGAAACCAAACTATAAACTATACTATGTCTTACCAGTTTTTAAAGGCCTTAATATGACGCTTGTCACGTTTAGAACAAACTGGATTATGCACTTTCTCCGCAGCAGCTTTGTCCTCCGCTATATTTTCAGATGCGCTCGTATCAAACTACTCTATATCGATATAAATGGTATTGCCTCATATCGAATCGCTTATAAAGAAAATATCGATATATCGTACAAACCCGATATACCGCCCAGCCCTACTACAGGCTATATAAAACCTATTTAAAAGTACTTAAAATGACTTATAAACGACATTTTAGCTACATGACTGGTAATATCTTTCAAAAGTTTGGGGTCAGTAAGGTTTTTTTAAAAGAAATTTGAGTGACAGTAAAGACATTTATAATGTTAGAAAATATTTAGATTTTAAGTAAATGCTGTTCTTTTGAACTCTCTATTCATCAAAGAATCATGAAAAAATGTATTGCAGTTTCCACAAAAATACGAAGTAGCACAACTGTTTTCAACATTGATAATAATCAGAAATGTTTCTTGAGCAGCAAATCAGCATATTAGAATGATTTCTGAAGGATCATGTGACACTGAAGACTGGAGTAATGATGCTGAAAATTCAGCTTTACATCACAGGAATAAATTACATTTTATAATATATTCAAATAGAACACATTTATTTAAAACTGAAATAATATTTTGCATTATTACTGATTTTTTTTTTTTGTATCAAATAAATGCAGCCTTGGTGAGCATAAAAGACTTCTTTCAAAAACATAAAAAAAGTCTTACCAGCCACTAACTTTATTTTTTATTTATAATTTAAACAGTTCTTTATTTTTTGTTGCCACAAAATCAATTAAGGTTAGCTAAGGTTAGTTATGCTATTTAGAAAACAACACAACTACCCGTATGATACTGAAAAATTTAGTCAAATTATTTTTATATTTAATTATTTTTATATTTATTTATTATGTTTAATGATGAGCCGAATATACAAAACCCCTCGTCGGCCCAGTAAACAATTCAGAAAGGATATTATATACATCTATCTGACAATAATATGAAGCCATTTATTTGATTGGTAGGCTTTTCAGTGCCAGATAAGAACAGTACTGTAGCCTCTCTTGTCCTGATGAGAATCAGGAAAGTAAGAACAAATGAACTCGTGTGGGCTTGTTGCCACTGGGATTGTGGGGGAATTGATTTAAGGCCCTTTGGCTGGTTTCCTCATTCACTCTGCTAAAAGAAATCACTTTACCTCAGCCCCCCAATCATCTGACCCAGACACACATGTGAAATCAAATGATGGGATGCTGTGAAGTGTTCAGCTGTGTCTTACATCTTTTGTTGACTGTGTTAATGCATACTGAGTTCACAGGCATGGCTGTCAATGGGGTTGTTTTTCTGGAAATTGAGACTATTTCTCATTTAGGGTCATGAACATGTCTGCTAATTATGTATTTTGTTAAGCCAGTTTCTCAACTACACTGAAAACTAGTTGGTGTAGAAACAAATTGGCAGTTAATTTCACAATTAATTACAAAGAAAACGTGTAGAAAGACCGAAATAGTATTTTTTTTTAAAAGGTGCTCCAATAATCTTTGCTTTATTTACAGTTTTGAATATATATGTGTGTATACGCTGCATCGCATAATTTATGTTCATGCATGTGAATTTTGCTGAAAATTCGTACCCATTATCTAAAAAAAAAAAAAAAAACATATAAAAAAAAAATAAAAAAAAAAAAAAATGAAAAAAAAAAAAAAAAAAAAAACAATACAAAAATAAAAATAAATGAAAATGTAAAAAAAAAAATCATTAAATAAAATAACATTTTAATAAAAAAATAAAATACATTTTAAATTTAAAACATACTGTTGTATAATAAATACTGCTTATAATATTCACATTTTGTATAAAAAAAAAAAAAAAAGTATGTTTAAAAACTAGTTGTTAAATACAGTTTTAAAAATCATATGTTCTCATATATTCTATTGAATTAAATTAGGATCAATTTGACCCGGAACATTACAGCCATACTCAGCATTTTAACACAATGCAAGGGTTAAGCCCTGTAAAAATTCTCTTGATGTATTATTCTGTAACGAATCAGTCCACTGAAGGCGAGTGTAGTGAAGAACCCAAGTGCAGTTTATTTACAGGTGATCCAAACATAATCCAAACAGACGAAGACTAGATACACAGACTAAACTTTGACTTAACTGGTATGATGTGAGCAGGTCCTGGAGTAGCAGGTGTGACGTTAGCAGGCTTTGGCTTGGCAGACATGATGTGAGCAGGCGTTGGCATAGCAGGCATGACGTGAACAGGCTTGATGTGAGCAGACTTTTGGGAAGTGTCATGTTCCTCCTCCATGACACCCACAGTGAATGGTGAATCAGCCAGCAACAAGGCAAAGTCAATGTATTTTTCAAGAGTCCAGTGAGGAGTATTGTGTGGCATTAAACTTGACATGTCCTTAATTAAACCAAAACAAAAAAATTCTTTTAGGAAGGTTTCATTAAAGTCTACCTGGTAGTAAAGCTCACTGAATTTAGCCACGTAATCCTCTATGGATAGGTCTCCCTGTTGGAGACGAACTAGGCAATCTGCTGGGTTCTTTTTGCTGGTCGTGTATTCTGTAACGAATCAGTCCACTGAAGGCGAGTGT
>NW_015551075.1:1048716-1053270 GCF_001515605.1 Sinocyclocheilus anshuiensis | reverse complement strand
TTACACCATCACTACACGACCCGAGACAATGGCAACAAGATGGCTACTTATAACAGACAAGGAGGGTCACATGACATGACCAAACCAATGGGAAACAAGACACATGACTAAAACAACCAATCAGAACATGACACATACACAAGGCAGAGAGACATGAGGCAAGGGAAGCATGACACTAACAGCAGGAAACAATTACAAAATAAAAGACATGGAAAACATGAACATGACAAAACCCAAACACCACATTACATATACTAAAAAAAACAACAACAACATGCATATAGATAGATGATGTGGAAAGAGGAGAGAGTGTGAGGGAGAAGCAAGTGGGAATAGAGCGAGAGAGAAGATTGACCATAATAAAGAGAAAAAAGGAGGGTGAAGGGAAACGTGTGAGAGGTATTACACGGAAATTGATCCCTGTGGTTAAATGCAAAGGAATGAACAAACAGAACTGTAATAGAGGAGCTGCTGGTGTATGTGAAAGGTCTGTAATCCACTGTAACATCCAGAGCTACTGAACAAACCGCCGTGAAGAAAGTGTGAGTGTGTATTCATGCTGCAGGACTGGGCCGAACAGATGACAGATGGCTGTGATTACAGCTGGGAATTGAGAACCAGTTGCATTGGTTAAGAAATACTGGAACCGAATGATTTCCATGACTTTCAGTTTGATTAATAGTTTTTGAATGTCTGTATTCTGCTGCCAAAGCACATGGAAGACTGCACTAAAATACAGTGTTTCCTGCAGCATGACTGAAATGATGCAAAAGAAATGATATTTGAGCATGTAGTCTGAATTAATCAAATGTGAGCCACTAAACAGAAAGGCTAGGATAAATTCACAGCATTATATTGCATTGTCTCACTAGTTGTGCACAACAGCAACCATAAAATGTGACCATGAAGTTTGTTTCATGAACTCACTCTTTTTCTTGAATCAGTCAAAACGATTCATGTAACAGTCTCAAATGAGTCAATTATCGTTTTTTTTAATGTACTTAAAGTTTGTAACACTAGCTGGTTGTTCATACTGTTTAAAGTTTCATTGTATTAAAGTTGCTCAAATTTGAAAAATATGAAAACAAGCTATTCACTGCAAAATATATATATTTTTATAATTTTACAAGTATTTTTGTCTTCCAATTAAAATTCTAAAAATCCTTGAAACAAGACAAATTTTCTTGGGAAGAACTTTTTATATTATATATATTTTTTATAATTAGAATTATAAAATAAATTAATTATGAATGTATTCATATTAATAGACATTTTTAAAATCACAGTCATTTTAGAGAATAGATGGATTAGATTAATTGGAGCAGCAAATATATAATATATACGAGTGTATTTTGTTTTATTGTTTTATTATTTTTTACACTTGTTTTATGTTTAAATTGGTAAAAAAAAAAAAAAAAAGTAGAAAATCTGCCAGTGCAGTAAAACAAAATACACTTAAATTTAAGATTAAATCTATAAAAATAAGTCTTAATATTTTATGCAGTGTTGCTGCTCAAATACATTTATCTTATTTTAAGGATATGAAGATTTTACTGGAAAAAAAATAATGAATGTTTTTATTAATTAATAATGCATTAATAATTACTTTTATATCTATAATTATAAAATGATATTTAAAAAGTCATTTTTGCAGGATTTGTTTTTGTTTAGTTTATAGTTAGAACTAATTATTAGGGAGGCTTCGTCAAAATTAAAATGAACTGATAATGGGATTGTTAATAAATCATGCTTAAAGTGTAAAAGTGTCATCTGAAGTGGAGAGATAATGGCTAAATTCCTTGCAATTCCCATACACACACACTGGCTATGATAAATGATATCACACACTATCACAGCTTAAATGATAATGGCTGCAGAAATTATCTGCAGTGCAATGCAAGATGTAGATGAGTTTCTTTCTTTATCGGAACAGATTTGGAAAAATGTAGCATTCCATCATTTGCTCACCAATGGATCCTCTGCAGTGAATGGGTGCCGTCAGAATGAGAGTCCAAACAGCTGATAAAAACATCACAATAATCCACAAGTAATCCACACCACTCCAGTCCATACGTTAATGTCTTCTGAAGCGAAAACCTGCATGCTTGTAAGAAACAAATTTATAATTAAGACATTTTAAACTTCAAATTGATGCTTCTAGCTAAAATATGAGTCCTCTCTCCATAATATTGTTTTCTCCAGTGAAAAAGTAGACTTTTCTGAATCAGGAGAGAGAAATATGCACAGATCAAGCTATGTTTACAAGTGAATCAGTCCAAAACAGCTCTAAACAAATATGTGAGAGTCAACAGGAGATGGACTTTTTACACTGGAGGAAGATTTATTATAGATTATGGACTCCTAATTTGGCCAGAAGCAACAGTTTAAAGTTAAAAAGTCTTGATGGATTTGTTTCTTGCAAACATTTTCACAAAGCTTTTCACTTCACAAGACATTAATTGATTGACACTGCATTGTGTTGTGTTTTAGGGTTAAAGGAAATATACATAAAAATGGATAATGTCCTACAGATTTTTATTTTATTTTATTTTTTTAAGCAGTCTACATCAACTAGCCAAAATCATTGGGTCAAGGTTTGTCCCTTCTGGTGGATATTGTAACTAAACCATGAAGTAATGCAAAAAGCATTTCTCCAATAACAGTCATTCAAAAGTAGTCATATTCAGAAAACAATTAAATTTTTTGCCAGCAACATAAATCACAAATATTTAAATATATCACAGTAGATTTTTTTACAAGTGACAGGGCTCCTAGAAGCGTGAAATGCTGTTGCCATTGACGTCTCAGCTCAGAATTGCCATTAGTCATCCATACTTTTAGTTCATTTTCCTGTAAAAGAAATACTGTAAATTTTAAATGCATATATCTGCTAAAAAGTTTATTGTCAACTTTAAAGAAAATGTGTAAACAGAGTACACAGATTAGCTTCAAAGCCGCAACAGACTAAAAACAACAAAACTTTCATCTTCTTTCAGCTTGTCAAGAATTGGTTGTGGTTTCAGTGAGAAACTCAGTAGCAAACACCAAAAAAATGATCCTATTTATCAGCTTTTCATCTCCAGGAAAGGAAAGGACTGAATAGATAAGTGTAGGAAATCCCTCAGAGCTAGCTGGTTATCACAGATAATCTGACACTTTTAATTTCATACTGTCTGTGTTTGCTTTTTATTCCCCAAACAAAGCGGTTTCTAAATGTGAACAAGTCTTTTTCAAAAACTCGGGTTAATTCAGAGATGAAAGGTTTCCTTCTCCGTGCCTTCTGGTTGGCAGGGACAGTAGTAATTCTCCATTAAATTGCTAATGCGGTTGCCACAGTTACCGTTGCCTGCGTCCTTGAGTGAACACTAAATACCGGTCCCAAATAAGACCCAACAGCATGTCTGCTTAATGACCGGACCTCAGCGAAGACCTGAAAGGGCTTGTGGGCTTGATGAATGCAGGGATAATCCCAAACCTGCTGACACAGGTGGAATGGGCTACAGTTCCCAACGAGGCCTCTTAGATTAGAAATTTGTTTCATTATTAAAGTAGATTTCAATAGTCCTAAGGGTTTGTCTCCAGAGTCTATTGGACCATGCGTCGGGAAATTGGTGGAGGCCATGGGAAAAACGGAAAAGTGTTGTGTTGAAGAAGCGAGCATTGATGGGATACAATACTACAAAATATATAGAAGACTCTGAAAAATAGGCTCAAAGAATACAAACTTTTGTTTAATGTTTCGATACTTATTGATCGAGCCGCTCTTAATGCGGCTCGATCATCTTATTTCTCTACTTTCATTAATAAGTCCAAAAACAGGCCTAGAACATTATTTACTACAATTAAACATTTAACACAGCCACCCACACAGTCTCTAGTGGGCTCTGATCAAATTTGTGATGCTTTCCTGAACGTTTTTCAGAGTAAAATATCTCATACCTGTCAACACCCTACCTCTGTTCCCACTACTGAACTTCCCTCTTTATGCCATGCTCATAGCTTCTCTAATTTTGACTCTATTGTCCCCACAGAGGTTGATGAGATAATCAGGCTGTCTAATTCCTCTACTAGTCTTCTTGATCCTGCACCTAACTCTTTACTGAAGAATTGCTTGCCTGCTTTGTCACTACCCATCACTCACTTTATTAATACGTCAATGTCATCTGGAACTGTACCATCAAAGCTTAAGATTGCTGCTGTCACTCCAGTTCTTAAAAAGCATGGTCTCGAGCCTTCTTCCCTAAGTAGCTATAGGCCTATTTCAAACTTATCTTTTCTCTCTAAGATATTAGAAAAGTTTGTTGCCTCCCAGTTACAGGCCTTCTTAACAGCACACAACCTCTACGAGCCCTTTCAGTCTGGCTTTCGTCCATTACACAGTACTGACACAGCCCTGGTTAAGGTTCTTCTCTTAGCTTCTGATTCTGGTGCTCTCAGCACTCTCCTTCTGTTAGACCTCAGCTCAGCTTTTGACACTGTTTGTCATGAGATACTCCTCTCACAGCTTTCTGCAATTGGAATTACTGGCACCGCCCTTGAATGGTTTTCTTCCTA